>NC_082659.1:10492500-10672500 GCF_028023285.1 Balaenoptera ricei | reverse complement strand
GCGAGTCTCTGGGGCAGGTTCTGGAGGCTGTGGTCAATAGAACGAAAAGCTGGGTTTGGAATTCGAAGACCTAGGCTTGGACCCCTGCACAGCCGCCCACTAGCAGTGTGATCTTGGGAAAGCACTGCGTTGTCCTGAGCTCGTTTCTGAGCTGCGTTTCCATCTCATATGTCCCCCTTCATCCGGTGTTGACATGGTTCATTAGAACAGGGCTCCAGAGGAGCATTGTGACCCTGAGGCAGAGCCAAGCGCGGGACCCGCCAGCAGCAGCACCGTGGTCAGCACACCCCGTGAGGCACTTGGCCGTTGCCGCTCTTTTTGTTTTGCCTTCATTTGCTTTTTCTCTCTCTGAGGATCCTCTCAGCGGTTGGAGTGTCGTTAACAGACATCAGTTTATTTCCTTGGTCCTCCCCTTGGCTCCCGGGGCCATTTTGAATGTCCTCTTGTTCTGTCCGGGGCTGGGGTCATCTGCAGATCTCCAGGGCTCATTAGTGCACAGCCCCGGGTGGGGCGGAGGGTCCGCATAACCCAAGCATCCTCCCCGATTGGGGAGTCCCTGCTGACAAAAGCTGGATTCTTCCTTCCTGTCTTGGCCTCAGATAAAGTGCTTCTTATTCCATTTTCCTCTGGGTCTCGAAGTTATGTGCCAGGTCTAAACACAGGGAGGCATTCGGATCTGAACGTGCAGGAAAGGCGATTCTGCACTGATGTGTTCCCACGCTCACACCGCTTTATCATTTGCGTCATTTCCTTCTGCCCCCTTCGTTTGTTCCTGTGTCCTCTAGTACCTCTGAGGTGCACCACGACTCAGTTTGGAAGCTTGGCTGCGTCACCCAAGGATGGGTGATCTGTGTCTTCTCTCTTTAGGGCCTCCCCCTGGATCTCTTTAGGTGTGGACACGGCAGGTGGATCCAGAGAAGGCGCGTAGGGTGTGCCGGGGCCCTGCTCCACCCGGCACGCTTGGCACTTTTCTGGACACACTCTTGCTCCTTGTTTGAAACCCAACGCATTTGCCAGATGCTCCTGGGTAAGCCCACGGCTGTGCCTCTGCGCCCCCATTGCCTGTTGTAAAATGTGATGAGCGCGGTAACAGGGCTCTTATGAAATGAAACCCAGGCTTGTTTGGGCCGTTTCCATGTGGCTGTTAAATTCCTTGCCGGCAGTGCGGTCCAGAGGGAACCGTTGGATCTTGAGCAGGGCTCCAAGGTGTCCTGGGGACATTTTGAACCACCTTAATCATGTGCTAATTTAATTGGAAGCTCATAATATTTTGTGTCACAATGACCGGGACTGTGTGTGTGGAAAACCTCCACCCCTCGTGAAAAGTTCTCACATCCAAACATAACACGCCTGCCACCTAGCATTTTATTAAAAAGAGACATGCGTCAGAAGAGACGTAGCGGGCTTCTTTGATGCGAATGTTCTATTATAGTTACTTGCTAATTGGTATCACGCTGGAATTTTAAGTATATAGACATAGATGCAATGCTTGTGGATGTGGAACAGATCTACCCAGGAAGGGAAGCCGTGTGCTTTGGAAGTCGATATATTGTTTCGATGCTTCGAGGGCATAATGAGAGGAAAACAACCAGAGAGGGCCCTTAGAGAAAGTACGACCCCATCTTGGAAGGCTTCCCTGCTGCAGAACGCGATTGCTGGTACCTTCTCTGCACAGATTCCCCATACAGTCAGAGCTGCATTTCTGGTTAAATGCCCTGTTTCTTCTGAGTACATGCCTCCCCCACTTCCAATTGAGATTCTGGATGAATTTTGGATTAGATTCCTTTCTTATGAACTGGCATAGATTGGAAACAAAAGTAACTGGACGATCTTTACCAGTTCATTATACTTTGGCTCTGGAAAAATAGTCCCTGCAGTTTTGCTTGCTTTCGCAGAACAGAAATGAAGCAAAAGCCGACCCTGATACGTGAGTCCTTTAATGCCTGTGAAGTGGCCGAGGGTCGTGCTCCCAAGACGGGCTGCAGCGAGCCGGCTGTCCTGGCTTGTCAGCGCTCACGGTGTTGATTCCTCCTCCAGGTGAAGTTCAGCTTCCAGGACCTCCCACCAACGTCCACGCCTCAGAAATCAGCAGGGCGTATGTCGTCCTCAGCTGGGACCCACCTGCCCCCCGTGGCAAGGAGCCGCTGATGTATTTCATTGAGAAGGTACACCCGGGGTGGGTTTCCTGAAGCAGCAGATCTCTGTAGGCTTTCCCGTGGAGCTGCGTCATGTGTTTGAAGGATGGGCGGCTCTCAGATCAGTTATTTAACGTGAAGCTGCAGACACTGGCTGAGCTGTGAATGCCTGTGAGGGGTTCTGCGAGGGGCGTGGCATCCAAGGAGCATGTCCCGCTCAGGCTGTGCCGCCCTCCGCGGGGGCCAGTCGGACTCCCGGGTCCCCGCTGTACACGAGGGCCTCGCACTGAGGAAGCCGCCAGCTTTCTTCCTGCTGGAACATTCTAGGCCCCCAAGTTCTGAGGATTCTGGATGTGGGCAGGGGGAGAGCGGCCCCTGCTCTCAGTTTGCTCATAAGCCGAGTGGCCACTTGGTGGCCATCGTGTTGAGGAATTCACACTTCAAATGGCGAAGGGTTACACAGAATCATTGGTTTGCAGACTTTTTAGATCTGGACGTGTAGGAAGAAATAGTTTGTGTGTTGCAGACACACACACACACACACACACACACACACACACTGAATGTACATCACCAAGTAAATTTCAAACACAGTATCCTTACTCCATGCCATGTGTTCTCTCTCCTGCTTTGGTCTGTCCAGTTGCACTAAAAGATGCAGGTTGTGACACAGTCATTCAGATCGCTGGCCTGTGATTGGGTTGTGGGCCGTTGTTGAAAAACCTGTATAACCATACGAATCCTGTAACTGTGGTTTTGTGATACTAAATTTATATTACAATATAATATACAATCCAATATGTGTAATATACACATAAAGTCTATAACTCTTAATGTGAGCATATATCTCACATACAGTAATAATGTGTAATACAACAAGGTAAAGGAAAGCAGAATGGAAATGAACAGTTTTCAGGCTCCAGACGGTATAATGACCCTCAGCTTTCTCTGCTTATCTGCAAGGCTTACCTGTGGGCAGAGTCAAGTGATAACTTCTTGCTTCTGGGTGCTAGCTTGTTGTTTTTGCATCATGAAAAGCTAGTGGTCAGCCCTCCCAGGGGGAAAGGCGCTTTCTCAGGCCCTCTTCAGAGACATTTTCCAACTCACCTACCCAGTGCCGGAAAGACCAAGTTTCAGCAAACACATTTAAAAATCTTTTAAAATTTTAAATTATTTTTTATTGAAACATGGTTGATGTACAGTATTCTGTTGGTTTCGGGTGTAGTGTGTAGTGATTTGACATTTGCATACATCATGAGGTGGTCACCACAAGGAGTTTAGTCACCATCTGTCCCCATGCAAGGTAATTACAGTGTTATTGACCATCTTTCTTCTGCTGTACATCATATCCCTCGACTTATTTACTACAGGACTGGGGGTCTGGACCTCTGACTCCCCTTCCCCTAGTTCACCCCCCCCCCCCACTAGCAAACCCACTTTTAAAAAGAGGCCTGCCTCACCGAGGACGTCCTTCCATTCCCTACCCACTGCCACGGGTGGTGAACAGCAGCACAGGGTGTGTGGTCAGGGAGAGGAAGCCCCCAGGACAGCCTGCGGGGAGCCGTGGTGTCCAGGGAGCCCGGGCGGGAGGGGCAGCAGGGAGCCCGGGCGGGAGCTGAGCTGGGCAGGCAGGGCGCCCACCTCTCTCCGTTGCTCACGGAGGACGGTCCTGCCCCAACCCATCCAAGGTGGCCTTTGGGGGCCTTAGTTCCTATCAGGCCTGAAAGGAACCACAGGGATGGTTATGAGTCAGCGTCCTCTGTCTAGTCCTGTATTTCCACTTTATGTCAGGACCAGGCACAAGATGCTTAGGAACGGCGGCGCTCTGGTTAACAGCTTGGCATCTGAGCGCAGTTTGAAGCACGCGTCTTCCCCTGAGTGAGCTCTGCTTGGAAAGCCCACGTGCGGCCACAGCCCAAGGCGCACGGCCTGTCTTGTCCACGTTGGGCTCTTGTGCTGAGAGTTTGGCTGCGGTGAAGGCAGTGGTGCCCTGTGGTTCGTGGGGTGCAGAACCCCAAGAACTTCCTCCACCCCTGCTTAGAAGATGGGCACTAGCTTTTCTAGAAGCTTGGCTGTAAGACCCTAGCAGTGTTTTCCCCACTCCCTCCCTGTCTTCCCTCCTTCAGCCCCAGGGTCCTTTTCTCCCATCGGCCCAGCTAAGTGTGCCCAGGGCTCCCCTGTTGCCCCTCCCCCTGCTCTCCAGATGGAGAACATACTCGGGCACAAGGGGGCCTCTGACTGTGGACGCCTGCGTCAGTCCAAGAAAGCCACTTCACTTTTGCTAAGATGAGAGGAGACTTCTCTAAACAGGAATCTAATTTCTAGAAGCCTGGGTGGTTCGAAATGCTTTCCCAGTCCTTTCTGGCAGCCTTAGTGGGGTCAGTGTACACTCAACTTTTATTACCTCAGCATTCCTTTCAAAAAGGGGGCTTATCTCTATAGGAAAAAACTAAATTAGACATGCAATCCCAGTTTTAAAAGTAACTACCAATGATAAAACTTAAACACGCAGTGTAGAAAATTTGGAAAACACGTATATGTTATATAGAACCAAATGAAAATCACCAATAATTTGATCACGCAAAATAGTCATTATTAACATGTGGGACATATTTAGTCTTTTTCTCCATCGGTTTTATATCTTGATATATCATACATACAATTGGCATCCTGTATTACATTCAACAAAATGACACAATTCCTCTCCTCTGAGTAAAGATCTTTATACATAACTTAAATGGCTACATTTAATATATATGTATCATTTTGTATCATAATGTACCTACCCTGTTGCTGGTCATTTAGGTTGCTGTCACTTTGTTATTACTATAATAGCTGAGAAATAGCAAAAAGCTTAAACTGAAATGTGAGCAGTTATGATGGAATTTTACACATCTACTCCTCAATTATCTCTAATTGTTTAGAGTTCATTCTGTCTTTACTAAAACTACGACCTATGTATTGATGCCCTGAAGATTTCCATAGTTTATTGGCTTTCATGTAAAAATGTTCTTTGGTAACATTTCCAACCTTGGGTAGTTTCTCACCTCCTTCTCCAAATTGGCTTCCTTTTCCTAAAATTCAGAACAGAGGTATTGATGACCCCGGAGGTGCTGTGGGCTGTGGGTCCCCCGCAGTGTAATTGAGGGCCAGAGCGGAGCATCCCCTCCCCCCACGCGGGTTTGGGGACCTTGGCTCCATCGAGGCCCCTGTCTTTGCAGTCCGTGGTCGGGAGCGGAAGCTGGCAGCGGGTGAACGCAAACATGGCTGTGAGGTCCCCCCGATACGCCGTCTTCGATCTTGCCGAGGGGAAACCATACGTGTTCCGAGTGTTGTCAGCAAATAAGCACGGCCTGAGCGACCCGTCGGAAATCACCGCCCCCGTTCAGGCCCAGGACACCATCGGTGAGTTGTTACCACAAGTGACCAAACTGTAGGATGGGCCCCGAATAACGTCACCCGTGTTGGACAGCCATTACCTGCGTTGATAAAGACGTTAGTGTCGCACGTGATTTAAAACTCAAATTGCCTTAAAATTCCATTTTACAAGAGATGAAGATCTCTCTGCCTTGTTTTGGTCAACATTTCTCCAAAGTTCCATCTTCTTTTTATGAAACCAGTAAATGGATTAGCAATATTTTTAGGCAATGGCCACTTTAAAAGAAAAAAATACCAAACCCTAAATGCATTAGGGTTTCTTGCCCATATGGCTTGAAGTTCCCTCTCAGAAGATGTCAAATACAGATTAGAGAAATTCTGAATTGTGTGAGGGGAGAAATCCATGGTTTGATTCTGAGTCCCTTTCAGAGTCCCTTGAATCTGATAGAATTGTGTCCTATCTTTTTTAAATGGCTAATTTTATATCCCCACGTAGTTACTTCCCAGGTAGCAAAGCGTGTGCGTCACTGGGGGAGCTTTGGGGATGGGTCTGGAGGGGCGGAGGGGCAGGAGATTCCGTGATGGGAATCTCTTTCTGCGGAAGGGAGAGACTTGGAGACAGACACTGCCTGGAACCTACCTCCTGGGTGCCCCCTTGCCCTGCACCGTCTTCCTTGTCCAAATCTCATCTAAAGCCCCAAGCTCTGCGGACGAGAGGGCCTGTGGGTCTCTGGCGTGCCCCCAGACTCCCGTGCCGCTGAGCCTGTGTCCCTGTCCCCCCTGCACAGTGGTCCCCTCAGCCCCCGGCCGCGTCGTCGCGTCCCGGAACACAAGGACGTCAGTGGTGGTGCAGTGGGACCCGCCGAAGCACAAGGAGGACCTGCTCGGCTACTACGTGGACTGCTGCGTGGCCGGGTCCACCGTCTGGGAGCCCTGCAACCACAAGCCCATCGGCTACAACAGGTGCTGCCTGCCCGGGTCCCCCCCCACCCCCACCCTCCTGGGGCCGACATCCTCGCCCCCGAGAAAACGTGAGAAGCGCACCCCCCGGGACCCGCGGGGCCTTCGGGTGCAGGTGCCACGGCAGCAACACCTGTGACGTCCACACCACGGGCCCGGTTCCTCCCCCACACATGGGGGCTGCAGAGCTGGCAGCTGGGGAGCTAGTCCTCGCGCGCGGCTGAAGTGACTTGTCTGTTGATGAAGAAAAGCCCCAGGGCATCTCCTCTGACGTACTCAGCGTTTAAGACTTAACCCTGAACAGGAGAGTTAAAGTAGCGACCGGGGCGGGAAGGGTGTTTTATTTCTCTGTATTGACGTTTTGAACTTTTAAAATTGCTTTGTTCACAAAGCTGACAGGCCTTCCCTCCGGCCACCAATTGCACAAAGCCGGGAAGGGGGTGGAGAGAGGCACCTGGCTCCTGTGCAGGGGCGACGGCGGCTGTGCCTGCAGTGGGACCGAGCATCTTTCCTGCCGACACTGACGTGCTCCCGTCCCATGCTGAGCCTTCAGGGAAGGCCTGAGTGTGCTGGGGTTCCGCCAGGACGCGCTTAGGAAAATAGCTGTCAGACCCGCCCCTGCGGACGGGTTATCCTGTACGGCTCTGACACCCTCCCCTCTTCACTCTTTAAAGACCAATGAGTTGGGAAAAGCTGTGGCTGGAGAAGAAGAGACACAACTGACGCTAAAGCTAGATGTTATGCACACCCCACGCCAGCAAGTGCAGGAAGAGCTCTCAGAACAAAACACCTCAAATATTCCAGGGCAGGCTTTTCGTGAATGCCTGATACATGTTTGCAGACTCAGAGATAAATAACTATTGCTCACGTTTACTGAGTACTTAACCATGTGCAAGGTGGCTGTGCTGAGAAGTAGGTACTATGATCCTCTTTTACAGATGGGAAAACAAAGTCTTTCCAGGCTTAGGTGACTCGACTGAGGACATAAAATCTGTTAGGTGTCCAAGCCGGTCTCCAAGCCAAATCTTAGCCAGTGTGGTGTAACTCCTTCTCCCTGAGTTTTACAGACGCGGGTTCTTTTAGGAAAGGAGAGGAATCCTACTTTAGAATAGAACTCTGATGCAGACAAAATCCAGAAGACTTGGAAATGAAGGGGGAGCCTTGGCACTGAGTGAGGTCACTCAGGATTTCCAGGGCTTTGCTTCCCGCGCCCCCCGGGACCCGCGGGCAGCAGCTGGTGCCCCCGCCGGCCCCCGAGTCCAGCTCCCTTCAGCCCCAGTGTCGTTGGGTGTTGCTGGCTTACTTTTGGATGTGGCATGTTGACTGGAATTAATATGCATCCCTGAGGCACTTGAAAAAGTAAACTTCCTTTCAGTCCCAGTGACAAATGTTCATGGCGTGTTCAAAATGCTTTCTGTGTCTATTGTAGGAAGAAAAAGGGTTGAACCTTGTAGTCACGCCCCCGATTCGTGTTTTTGTCAGGTTCGTGGTGCACGGCCTAACCACCGGCGAGCAGTACATCTTCCGAGTTAAAGCCGTGAATGCTGTTGGGACCAGTGAGAATTCTCAGGAGTCCGACGTCATAGAAGTCCAGGCCACCCTCAGTAAGTAATTCATGGGCGACTCTGTGCCAGCTTTCGGTTCTCCACTACGTTTTAATTTCTGCATGAATAAACCTTTATGATGCCGTTTGGAGTATTACCAGAGGGGAAAAGTGGATGTAAATTGTTGAACAGAGAACATGCAGTTCTGTGGAAACCTCTCATCAATTGGCTACTTGTCTTGGAAATGCCAGTGTGAGAGGGAGAAAGGATAATATACTAGTAAAATGCAAATTGAAAATAGAAAATATTATCAGAGGTCACACTGGTTTCCAAGCACACGTGCCCCCATTAAAATGTATGCTGTAGGGTGTGGCCGTCTCTTTTCAAAATAGGTGCTAAAACAGAACGTCGATGGCTTTTTCAGCTATTCTTAGTTCAAGGAACTTTAACGTCATTCCAGAGAATTTCAAATGTTTATGTAACTCTGTGGCTTTGTTCATAAATAGTGATCTTTAAAAATTATTATTCTGACCACACAGAACACTTCGGGGCCGAACTGGCAGTGATGGGCCCTAGGAAACTTGATCTGTGCAGCTCTGTGTTGTATAATGTTGCTCTGGTTGTTTCATATAAAATGGACCCCATGACTTAAAAGTATTCAGGAAGATTTAGAACCACGATCACCTCTTAGACACATTTTGAATCATAGTATTGTCTTTTCACTTCTGAGAGAAATGTTTTGGTCTTTATTTTTGTCTTCAACTAAATCTAAAAGTATCTTCCGAAATTATGATTTCTCGTCTAACAATAGATAAAATAACATTACTGGAATTTCCAAGGAATGTCAAATCTGATGATACTTAGGTGGGCAATATAGTAAAACACTAACTCTTATTTTAAGCTCATTATAATCTATCAGTTTTTCCCAGGAGGGACTTTCAAACATTACCACTAGCCTCTTCAAGTCATTCCTAGTAAATGAAAGCCAATCATTTACGTTTTAATTCTGCAATAAGACCAGCTCATTCCCGGGTACCTGTATCTCGGGTAACAGAGGATGATTGGATATAGGTTGCTCAGAGTCGGGGAGGGGAGGGGGGAAGCAGAGACACAACCTCTTCAAGCTGTTAGGAGAAGATGGTCCATTTCCGAACAGGGTGTTCAAAAGGGAAACTTGAATTCATACTCGTTTGAATTAATCTGAAGTTTCTATAACTATGGAGGAAGTTAAGACTCACTGGCCTAAGTCTGTCGGTCATCACTGGTTGTGGAAGTTGAGGTTGTCATTCTTCATGGGCGTAATGAGAAAGCTGCTCTCTCAAGGTTTTCCTTAGAGGAGGGGGAGAGTCTGTTGTCTCAGGTGTCCTTCTTGGCCCTTGTATTATTGAAATATTGGAGGATGGATGTATGGATGTATGTATTGGAAGATGTATTTAGAAACTGCGATAAATATATATGAAAGAAGCTTTTTAAAAACTTACTCTCTTTAAAAGAAGAGACAAAGACAAGCGAAGATGGTGAGCAGGGAGACCTGGACAGGACAGAGGGTACAGGCACCCAGGGCCATCTCCCGTTGCTGCCCGTCCCTCTGAGATGCTGGAGCCGGCCGCGGTAGGTTAATGATTATTGCACTAAGATCCGGGTGACTTTCCCGCTGTGTTTCCTGCAGCCGTCCCGTCCCATCCTTACGGGATCAACCTTCTGAACTGTGACGGCCACTCCATGACCCTGGGCTGGAAGATGCCTAAGTTCAGGGGTGACTCACCCATCCTCGGTTACTATGTAGACAAGAGAGAGGCTCACCACCAAAACTGGCATGAGGTCAACGTCTCGCCTGTCCAAGAGAGGATCCTGACGGTGGGTGCTCATGGACTCGTTCGCTTTTCCAGGCAATTTATCATGTGGGGCAGGGTCCCCATTCTGTGTCTCAGAGTTCAGTGACATGAAGCAATTTGACACAGAAACAAAAATGAATGAAACAATTCACCATGAGAACTTAGGGTCACGGAGCATCTTCTTTTGAGAAGCGAAGCAGAGGAGGCGAGCCTGCAGGTGGGTGGTCTGCAGGTGCAGGTGTTGCTGTGGGCGGCATCCGGCCTCCACCCCGGTGGCTGGAGCTCTCGGCCTCGGGGCAGGATGCGCAGGAGACGGTGATGATCGAGGCTCCTCTGCGTGTTTGTCCCCGTTTCCCGAGGAAGGCGTGTGCTCAAGCCTCCCAGTGAGCCTCTTGCCCAGCTGCACGTAACGTCCGGGTGCAGGGGGCAGGGGCAGCATGGATTTGGAGGAAGAAAGAGCAGAATCGAGCCGCCAGGCAAACCCTCAGCAGCCCGCGGGCAGCGGCTCTCACCTCCCTGAGCCCCCGCTCCTCCCCGCGAGCCACCGCACAGGGCTTCTCGTGAGAGGGATGAGTGAGAAGGTGTTTACTTAATGGAGCACCCGGGTCGGTGATGGCTCACGCAGTTACAGGGCAGCACACCCGCCTATTCATTCACAGGAGGCACGCGGTAAAGCGAGGGGTTTTTGCGGGAGGCGGAGAGGAGCTCTAATCCCTGTCTTATACAAGATTCTGTGCTAATACCTATATTTATGCAATACGTATTTATCATGCGTTTTATTGTGTATGACGCGTATTGCCAGAATTCAAGCTCAGTGCACAGATCCTGGTGTTTTGTCCACGCTTGTCCCCGGACACCTTACTATTGGCTGTCAGGTCCCAAACTCCGGAGGAAATGCCCACGTACTTTCTGAATGCCGGCGTTCCACGAGGCCAGACCTGCCTTCCAGGGGATAAAGCGGCTCCACGTGACACGTGCTTGCTTTGGGAGCTGTTGGGTTCAGAGACAGTGTCATCCAGATGCTGTGCTTGATCCAGTGGCCGTGCTGCCGGGCAGGGCTGATGATCGGGTCCAGGGCCTTCCCTCCATCTCTTGTGGCACAGACCCGGCAGAGTGGACCCTCAGGGACCTCCAGCCAATGTGCGGGAAGGAGACAGGTCACTCCCCCCGCCCGCCCCCGGCGAGGACGCTTCCCGTCCCGGGCCCTTGACACCCCAGGTGCGGTGTCGCCCGTGGGTGGAGGGTGGAGACCCTGGGCCCGAGGTCAGGTCCCGCCCACCGTTCTTCCACTGGCTCCTTGTGGCTTTTGTCTCTGAGCCTGTTTCCCTGCCTGGGTCGTCACGTCATCCCGGGGGGAGGGTTTATGGAGTGAATGAGGCAAACCGTGTCGGGGTGAAGGTGGTGACTGCGACATGCAGATTGGTCAGTAACCTTCCACAGACGCGTACTTGACTTACTGACAAGGTCCCTCACCCTCGCATTCCATCTATAAATCAATCAGAAATACTCCCTTTCCCCCGATGGCTCGTGGGTCGTAACGCAGCTTTTGTTTCACCTATTAATTAATTAATTAATTTTTAAAAATTGAAGTATGGCTGATTTACAATATTGTGTTAGTTTCAGGTGTACAACAGTGATTCAGTTATACGTACATGTATGTGTATATATATATATTCTTCTTCAGATTCTTTTCCCTTATAGGTTATTACAAAACACTGAGTGTAGTTCCCTGTGCTGTACAGTAGGTCCTTGTTGTTTATCTATTTCATATACAGGAGTGTGTACCTGTTAATCCCAACCTCCTAATTTATCCCTCCCCCCCTTTCCCCTTTGGTAACCATAAGCTTGTTTTCTATGTCTGTGGGTTCATCTATAATTTAAACATCCTCTGAATAGGTGGAGGGCTTGGCAGAGGGCTCACTGTACGAATTCAGAATTACCGCCACCAACCTCGTGGGGATCGGGCCGCCGTCGGACCCCAGCGAGCTCTTCAAGTGCGAGGCCTGGACGGCGCCGGAACCGGGTAAGACGGTCTCTCCAGGACTCACCCCTGGGTACCTCGCGTGCACACGCGGGGCTGGCCGGAGAGGGGGGCTTCCGTGGCGCCAGCCCAGGCCTTACCAGCCTCTGCAGCCAGCAGGCTTCAGTCACTCTGCACAGATCCTGGCACCACTACCACGTGCCAGGCCCGGGACAGAGCTGTGCCTTAGGTGGCCCCATGCTGTGGTCTGGGCCATGGACACACAGGTAGGGCAGTGACAGGCACGGAGTCATTAGCACTGAAGTGTGAGGCAGGGGGGCCACCCACCCCCAGCTGCTCCCCCAGTCGAGGATGCTGTGGCCAGAGGCTGGTCCAGGGCAGACCTGCTCCAGGTGAACTTCTCCCAAAGGGGCGGACGGAGGCCAGCTCCCAGCAGGAGAGGCTCCAGCTGGGCCAGAGTGGGGACAGCAGGACCTTACTGACTGTGTATTCACTCAGGTCTCCTCCTCCCAGACCACGTGGGACCACGTGGGACTACGTGGGACCACGTAGGCCCCCACGTGGGGCCTCTGGTTCTAAAGTGAACATTGACAAAACATCTGCATTTACTCAGGGCTCCACGTTTTAAAACTGTTTTCACAAATCTGCAGGGTCTGGGCATCGATCCCTCTGTATCCAGTCCATCAGGACCCCTAAGGCCATGGATAATATGCTCATGGTTTGAACAAAACAAAGTGAGGCAAAACAACGAACCTGAAGCTGAAGCTGAAAAGCTCAAAAAATTGAGACGATTGTTCAATTCTGTGGCTAGATTATATGGCTTTTTCTTTTCTTCTTTTTTTGCAGGGGACGGGGGATACTTGTTTTAATGAAATTAATTTTTTCCCCTTGGAAGAGTCAGTGGAAGGAAAAGCTGTAGAAGTTCCCAGAGGCTTTTGGGGGCTTAGAGTGATTGGTTAGGGTGGGACCCCTCCTGCCTTTACTGCTCAAGGCTCCCCTGGACCTGGGCTTGGTCAGCGGCACCCCCAGGGTCACTGTCACAGGCAGGCCTGGGGTACTGGGGTGGTGGAGCTGGTGAGTGACTGGTTCCCCGGGTTGTCAGACTCCCTGGGTGAGTCCTGTGATGCCCAGGTTTCCAGCCCAGCAGGGGGGTGGGTGCCTCAGGATTCTCTCCTGCACGCCCTTCTCTCCGTGAGACGTGCCTGCTGGTCCCGGGCGAGCGTGTGGGCTCGTGAATTAGTCCACAGGGTCACCTGACTTTTCAGGTCCTGCCTACGACCTGATGTTCTGTGAGGTCCGGGACACGTCCCTGGTGCTGCTCTGGAAGGCCCCCGTGTATTCGGGCAGCAGCCCCGTCTCTGGGTATTTCGTCGACTACAAGGAAGAGGATTCCGGAGAGTGGATCACCTTCAACGAGGCCCCCACGGCACATCGCTACCTAAAGGTGACGGCACTCCTTCCCAGGCTCTGTCATCTGGGGAACACGTTTCATCCCTGTCGGGGGTCTAGCTCGAAGCCCCCAGGGAACTGTGCACATGACCTGGTACCCCTGCTGCCAGCCAGCGGGGTTCAAGGAGGTGCCCGCCCCTCCGTGGACCTGGGGAGCAACTGCGTGTGGGGACCATCTGGATGGGTTTCTTCTCCTTCCTGCCGTCTGACGACCCCCAATGGTGCTGACACTTCACGGTCATGGGCTGTGTTGATGTGCCTTCCACAGTGATGACTAGAATTATGTCTTTGCACACCAAGCCCATGTTTACTTCACTCAATTCACGTGATCGCTGATGGACGTCTATCTGATAAACACACACACACGTACACACAGTGTAAACACATTTGACAGAATTATGACGTGTAATTTCTCTGTCCCCTCTTTCTCCAAATATTTCTGTTTTTAGCACCTGCAATTCACCAGTCACTGGGGTCAGGTTAGTGGTGACAGTGGCTTAGACCCGGGGACCCAGCTGCCCTCGTCAGAGGCTTTCTTCTTTGGGCTGTGGGCTCTGGGATGTGGTTTAGACAGAGAGGCAATGTACTTCCTTAAAGAAAGGCCGCACCCGAGTGACAAGTAAATGGGCAGCAGCCTCTGGAAAGCAGTTGGACAACATGAAACAAGATCAGTGTCTTCTGAACGAACAAAAACTGCTCAGAATCCAGCTAAATGAATTCACTAGAAATTAGCTAATATACATTTTATTTTTGATTATCAATGCAGATTACAATATACATCATCTGTAGATGTATAAGAGATGGGTTTAATTTTGATATTGCCCCAATGATGGGATATTTTGCACAAAGTAAAAAATCACATGTGAAATGATATTTAGTCCTGTAGAATTACATTAAATATCAACACCAGATTATAAACTAGATGATTTGATTTTAATTCTGCTTTAAAGTATGCAAAGAACAAAGAAGAGGATATATCAGAATAGTAGCAACCCTGTTTATTCTCGCAAAGTGAGGTCATGAGCCTGCCCGTCTCCTTTTCCCTTCTGCACTCCTGACTTCCTCTGCACGGCTATTCCGACTGGAAGAATAGGCTATTTGTAAAAAGAAAACACATCTGTAATAAAATGTGATGAAGAATGAAGTCATTTTCATCTATCTGTTCACATGTGATGTTTCCTTCTTCTTTCAAGGTCTGCAACCTGCACCAAGGAAAAACCTACATCTTCCGTGTCCGGGCAGTAAATGAGAGCGGGGTGGGGAAGCCCTCAGACACGTCGGAGATGGTACTTGTGGAGGCCAGGCCAGGTGAGCCTCACCTGCTCGACTGTTAACAGGGCAAACCTCACAGCAGGGTGATCTGGAAGGAGGGATGCGTGTGTGTGTGAACGGACGGCGGACGCATGGACGGTACCCGTCACATTTACAGAAGGAGTTGGATTGACAGACGCAGTACAGCATGTCTTCAAAGACCCACTGCACGCCCCCACCCCCAGCATTCCTGGGCAGCAAGGGGCACGTGAGGTCATTCTGCAAGGGTGGCGGGGTCTTCATTTCAGCAGTAGAACATGCAGGGATGACGATGGTCTTTTATGTTACTGCTGAGTTTTGATCAGAAATTATAAAGCCGTTGGCAATTTTCTTGGTTAAAAGTAGTAAGAGCCCAGCTGAGGGGACCTTGGCGGGGAAGTGCTTCCGAGGGGAGGTGGGTGAGCTCACGGGATATGCGGGGAGGAGGATCTCTGGAAACCATGTTTTCCCTGGATTTCTCCCCTCCGTGGAGATTGGCTCCATGGATATCCTGCCGCCCGGCTCTGGGCTCCTCTGCCCTCCTGGCAAGGGGCGCGTCTGTGTGCACCTGGCTCAGGCCAGCGTGTCTCCTCCAGTTCTGATTCCTAAGGGGCAGATGCTGACTGGCCTGTGTTGGGCCAGGTGTCCACTTGGTCAAAAAGGAACAAACAAACAAACAAACAAACAAACAATCCCCCAAAGGAAAAAGTGGAGAAAGTAGAGCCCGGGTGTGTGGGAAACAAGTGCCCTAACCACGCTGCCCAGGCCCCCAGGAGTGGCGAGGGGTCAGATCCCAAAGGGGAAAAGGATTGTTATGGCCGGGATCGGCAGCCCAGAGGGTTTTCTCCAGTGGTGCTGGATGCAGAAAAGGAAGTGGACAGACATGTGATGACTTAAAACCCAAACCTGAACTTCTCTGCTTTCCATCAGCTGCCCAGAGGGCTTGCTCTTTCACATCTGCCCCATGTCCTGGGTAGACCATAGGCAAAAACCGATAATTTGATATACAACAAGCTCTCCGCCTGGGCCATCCCTTCTCCAAAAAAAAGACTCGGAAGGACACTGTGTTCCTAAGATGCTCCCTGGCGTTCTCGCTCCGCAGGCACCAAGGAGATCAGTGTGGGCGTGGATGAAAAAGGCGACATCTACCTGAGCTTTGACTGCCAGGAGATGGCGGACACCTCTCGCTTCACATGGTGCAAATCCTACGAGGACATTGCGGGTGACGAGAGGTTCAAGATCGAGACCGTGGGGGACCAGTAAGTTCCACTCTGGAGTTGGCAATCACCACCTCTTAGGAACGCCTACAAACACAGTAATTAACATACTGGCTTTTCTTCCCTTTCAGCTCGAAGCTGTACTTTAAGAATCTGGATAAAGTGGACTTAGGGACTTACTCTGTGTCCGTCAGTGACACGGATGGTGTGTCCTCCAGCTTTGTCTTGGATGAGGAAGGTAACACCTGTAGGACATAGGCTTGCCTTTTGGGGTTTTATAACACTTTCAAAGATTGACCCTAACAGAGAAAAGACTGATTTGCTTAGAAAAGGGGTGTGTGTTTGCAGGAGGCTGGGGGTGGGGAATCCTTTTTAAAGCCAAAAATTACTTTGGAAATTACACAAACTCTTGAGTTTGTACTCTAGCCACTAAATAAATCACTGGTCCGGGAGTATTTTATTTCTTGCTGTATATATTGCTTTTATAGCCTTCCACTTGTACTTTTATAGATGAGTTTTAGTTACGTTTCATTAGTTTGGCAAGTAGCAGGTTAGCAAATAAGTCCGTAAAATTAATGAGAGGCGCACAGATGAAAGAATCCTCCCTTTTCTCCCAACATTGAATAATCGAATAATCGGATGATAAAAGAAAACACATACATGTATATATATATATACACACACATTTATATGTATATTTTTTTTATGTGTGTGAAATAATATTTAATTTCCATAGTTAAAATCACTCACTCTCTTATAAACAGAAAACAGCAGAAAGAAGTGAAGGAAGTCGGTTTACTATGACCCGGGGAAAAGCAGCCGTTTCTCTTAGGCAGGTCCCCGGGTCTGAGTCCCCCAGACAATGAACTGGCCTCGGGAGGAGATTCTTCCACTGCCTGGGTTGATGTTTGTGTCCAACCCTTATCTACCACCCCGTGCTGGTCAGAGACAGTTTTACAAGTTTGTACGATGATTCGTCAGTGATGTGGAGGGAACTGTGTAGCACTGGACAGAACCCTCAAAACTCCATGTTGGGCCTTTAAAAGCTTCTGAGTCTCTGAGAGCCCTCAGTTAAAATGCCTGAAGCTTGTTAGTCTAATCCTTTCCTTATCAGCTGGCATCTTGTTTGGCTGCAGTGAAGGGTGTGGTCCCAGGAGAGGGGTACAAGGGGGTTCGCCTAGGACGGGTGGGGAGGGGACAGGGTCTGATGGCTGCAGGTGTCCGCAGGTCCCATGCAGATGTTGGGGGCATTGGGGTGAGCCCATGTGCATTTAACGGGACCAGCAGGAGAACAGCAGAGGGGCTGCACCATCTCTGCTTCCTGGGTTCCCTGGCAAGCTCACTGCTCACAGACGGGGCGGGAAGGGACCGGAATCTGCTCACCTGCCTTTTAAGCTGCCCTTTCTGACCCTCACTCAGTGGCCTTCACACAGCTTTTTACTAGCAAAACATCCTTAAAAGAATTCTGACAAGTGATGTACTCCTCTGCTCCATTTGAAAGTTTGCAGATGACGTTTTCACCTTAATTTTAAATCGTTGCAAAGGATGAACATTTCCAGCACATTTTATGCTGTATACGGACCTCAAGTACATTTCAGGCAAAACCTTGATGCTGCAGCTTTAGTTCATTTGATGTATGGAAGTTCCCACTGTGAGACCTAATGGGGGTGTCAGCCCTCACCCTCAAATCAGCCGTCTAGGTGGAGGTACTTCTGGTCACAGAAAGTCTGCTTCATTGTTCATTTCAAATAAACAGGTGCATACGGACCTTTGTGACCATGGTCTCATTTCTAAATTCTAATTTTAAGAAGAAAGGAAAGAAGGAAGGAAGAAAGGAAGGAAGGAAGGAGGAGGGAAGGAGGGAGGGAGGGAGAAAGGGAGGAAGGAAGGAAAGAAGAAGGGAAGGAAGGAAGGGGGGAGGGAAGGAGGGAAAAGGAAAGAAATGGTTTAGAACCTTCAGTTTTTCTTAACTTACTCTTGGGACTCCTAGGGGCAATGCATTTTTGTTTTTTAACGTATCATTATTATTTATTATTTAAATTCATGATAATACACCACAGTGAAATTCTGGGTGGGTGAGAGAGGTGCTGAAGCAGGACACTTTTAACGCAGAAGGAAAATCACAAACCAGCCACGTTCTCAGCCAGCCAGACCAATTTCAGGAAAGAGTTCATACGGAATTAGAGGATCTGGAAATGGGTCCCTTTACATACCCCCTCTGTAAGTCTTCCTCTCTTCGAGGAATGCACCTGCCCCCCCAGTGCCTCCCACTCCTAGGGACCTCTGCCCTAACCCGTCCTAACGGGTCCCTTTAGTAAGTGGGTTCTTTAAATGGTGAGGATCTTAGCTGCAGTCGGTAATTCACTGGAGGAAGTATTCAAAGTTACAGTTACCCCACGTCTCCTTTGAACTCCCAGTTCTAATTTCTTTCACAGCCTCAAATTAAACTTGGTGATGTGATGTCAAATCTCTGCTTTGCTTTTAAGCCAGCTTCTGAACGTACAGGTCAAAACCAGTGATTATATTTTTCTTCATTTTAGAGCTGAAACGTTTGGTGGCGCTGAGCAATGAGATAAAAAATCCCAGTAAGTGAGCCTGGAGCTCAGAGCAGGATTGCGCTCTGGGAAGGCATGTTCGTTACCGCGTGCAGCTCTGGAAGGGACGCTCTGGGGAGAGGATGGCCTCGTTTCGTGCTCCAGCTTACACACTTGTCAACAATTCGCTCAAAACAAGTATTAGCTAATATTGTAACGCGTAGCAATTTTCATTGCATGCAGTGTTTTGGATTTCGGGTTGAGTGTGGCTGTTGAATCCAAGTGAGAATTGTATCAACTGGGATCTTCAGTTATTGGATTACATGGAATTCAGAAAGAATATATCCATCTGTGGTCACTGGGCCCATCAGGAAAGCAGACCATGCACGTGCAAGGCTTCACGGGGCAGGGAGGCTTTGAATGCAGCGCCAGGCTAACTAGAGTCTTATTTCTTTGTTTTGGTTTTCATAATCCAGTTCAATACTCCGGGGTTTCACATTCTCCAAAAATTTAATAATGAGGATTGATATTTTCCGACAGTATACAGCTATTCTTTCTCACAAGGATTCATGCATTATTGACTTGTGATTTCTTTTCTTCCTGTAGCAATTCCTCTGAAGTCAGAATTAGCTTATGGGATTTCCGATAAGGGCCAGGTCCGCTTCTGGCTGCAGGCTGAGCACTTATCACCAGACGCCAGCTACCGCTTTATCGTTAATGACGGAGAAGTCACTGACAGCGAGGTGAGTTCATGTGTGTGTGGCCTCTGGCTTTGGAGATGGCCAGGTATTACTTGGGAAGGTCAGTTCCTGAAAGTCAATATTCTGGGTCTGTTTTCATCCCTTTTCGAGCTGTAGAAGTTGGGGTGTAGAAGGCTGACTACATGAATGAGACATGGTTGATTCTTGCAGTGTTCAGAGATTTGGTCTCGGGTAGATGAGAGATCAGGAGGCCTTTAAATCCAAGCCTGTTGGAATTAAAAAATGACAAACTACGTTTTAGAGACTTGGTGTTGTGAAAAGGTTCAGGTTACGTGGGGTGGCGGTTATCCTCAGTGGATCAGTTTATTCAGTCTTGATGACAGTTTTGAAGGGGTATATTTTTGCCCTGATGTGAGCAATGCCTCCCTAGGCCCCCCTCCCACTGAGAGCTCCCCATGGAAGGCGTCGGCTGGGAAATTAGTTTCTGCACCTTCCCTGAGCTTTTAGGCTGCCCCCTTGGCCCGGCAAATCTGGGCAGAGAAAAATGTGTAGGATGCTATGATACAAATACTTTGCCCTTCTTCTACTTTTAATTGTATAGAATGAAGCTTACAGATATTACAAGGATTCCTTTTTTGCCTGTGGAACATTGTGTTTCCATATATGTCCTCTTGTCTAATTATTACAGCGCAACTGGGAACCCAGTTGAAAGACGACCTGTTTGATGGAGCCTTTCTTTGTTGTTCAGCGGTGCCCTTGGGGTCTCTCACATCCCACCATCTTTACCCCCTCTGCTCTCTTTTCCCTTGATACCCAATGCATCGTGTCTATTTAGCTATCCTACTGAGTCCTAAGTGCCTCAGCGGTGTGTCTGCTGCACGGATATTAACGGGATGGTTGAGATGTAGGGATTGCCCACGCCAGGTGCCCGGCCCACTTACTCTCCCTCTGAGCTGGGCTCCTCATCCCTAGTCTGGCCTCTGTGTCTGATGGGTTTTTAGTAAAGCTTGGTTAGACGAACGTCTCTCAGGAAGAAATCGTTTATGGACAAAGATTACGTGAGTTTTCTTATCCAGTCCATCTTCCCCATGAGAATAATGACATCCTTGAAGAACTGTACAAATTGGGGAGTTGGCTAGTAAGTAGAAAGCATGCGGTTTCCTCCTGGCTGCAAAAAAAGCCCACAGTATGGATACTGTGTATGAAAGAGCATCACATGATCAAGGTAATTGGAGACATTTTCTTTGAGCAGAGATCATGCTACGGAATGCAATGGAATTTAGTGTAATTGCCCTTTATTTGTAGAACATCTTTTGATGAACATTTCCTACCTGCTGTGGAGAGCTTGCTTTAAAAACGGATGTCTTTGCTACCTGGCTCATCTTTTGGAATACGGCTATACTATTTCATTCCTTAATTAGCAATCCACAGGTGACTTTTCCATGTGGAGATTGATGCTATTTTGTGAAAGTCACATAATAGCCTGTATTTATGGCCCCCATAAAATCATTGACCATCATCTTGCTGCATAATGGCAATCGCTAGAAGCCTGATTCTTTTCACAAACCTGCCCAGAGCCTGCGGTGCAGAAGCTGAGAAAATGGAGAAGGCTCTGGATTGTTAAGAATCCGGCTGGTGAGCGTGGTTCCTTCTCCCTTTGCAGACCTAATTAGAGCAGGTTCCTAGAGGCCTCTACTCACAGATGTTTGATGGGGGTGAACGTCTTACAGACTCAGAGCAGCACCGTTGTCTGATCAACTTGAAATTTGCCCCCCGTATTCAAAAGCAAATACTCAAAACTGCAAAGAAACTCAAGGACCCCCCGGCAAGGTGCACCTGTTGCAGCCCTCAGACTGCTGTTCTTTGTGCAGCCGCCAGGAACTACCGGAGCCTCCGGGGAGGGAACGGTGTCCTGCTACCCTAATCAGGAGGCCTCCTGTAATCGGTACCGCCTCCTGAAATGACCGCTCTCTCAAAATGTAATCTGAGCTCATGCCTTCTTGTTCATTGCTCTCTCTCTCACTTTATATACACCAAGTTCCCATCAAGAAAAAAATCTAAGCGATGTTGTCCAAGTACACAGTGTGTGCTTTACCTACTTGAAACAATATTGGAGTTTCCGATTTCCAGGTGATTTTTTAATGTTTCCTGGAAGTCAGGGCCTCTGGGCAGGGGTGGGCTTTATTCACTTAAAACCTGAAAATCATATTTGATCAAACAGAACCTAAGGCATCACGTTAACCCTTGGGACCTCAGACACTCATCTTCCTTTCCCCGTGGACGGCAGCTTATAGTCTGCAGATTGTTTTTGATTGTCCGCCGTAGCCTAGAAAAATGAGACGTAAACTTGCCCTCCTGGAGCTTATCCCAGAGTTGAAGAAATACAGCTTCAGTCAGAGAATGATATAGAAAGAATACAGAATGAAGAGCGTGTAAAACAGTACAGTGAGCACCGACTCAGAGAAGGCGGGGGTGTGGAGAGGCTGGAGTAGTTAGGGGCGATTTCAACAGCAGTGGATTCCTGGGTTCTCCTTCGGAGGAGGAGTGCAGAGAATGGGCCCCGGAACACGTGTACCCTGCAGCCTGCAGACGCGAGAGCTAGCAAGGTGGGGGGCCGGGGGGCGAGGAGGGTGGGCTGACCAGGGGAGTGGCCACAGGGCATCTTGGAAATACACTTGGATTAAATGGAAGGGGTCAGAAGACAGAGGTGCCTCTTCCAACGTCAGGCAGGAGAATTTAGAAACGATGCCCGATGCTGAGGGAAACGGGCTTAGGGATGTTGAACAAAGGTGCTATTTAGCTAATATTCATCTTCTCAGCTCTCTTGTGACACTGGCATTTGGAATCCAAAATGTAAATGTCACCTGAAAGAGGAAGAAGAGCATTGTGAAAATAAATACACATGGTGTGTCAGAAAATGGCCGATCTTACACATTTTCCGTTAGTTACCTGCAGATGGGAGTTCGTTGTAATAGTCTCATCGAGGTAAGGGTTGTAGAAGGAGTGCAGGTTCTCAGGGGAAAGAGTGGACTTTGCTCCTGCGCCTCCTGTTTCTTGGCTGCTGACCACAGGTTATTGGCGATGACTCGCTCATCTCACCCCACAGCCCCACCTTCCTGGGACAGCTCATTGCTCAGGCTGGGAAGCCTTTGCGTAAATCCCAGCTGGGCTCCTCTGAAAGGAAGCAGGAACGCCTGCAGGAAACATCACCAGCAAAGGTTGTCATGCTTTTGTTCATTCTGGGCGTAGCGTGGTGGGGGTCAAGGCCAGAGGAGGCAGCCCTCCTGTGGTGTTGGGAGTGATGTTCCTGAGGGGAGACCCGGTCCCGGCGCCCCTATGCTGTCCTTGCCCTGAATGACGGCTGCATCGAAGACGAGTCATTCTTTGGATGTTCTCCTTCTGCCTCCCTGACCCCTGCTAGATTGCAGATATCATATCCAAGGGCGGAATAAGACATGGTCCATTCGCAACCACACCTCAGTCTCTGTAGCTCATCACAGGCGATGAGAGCAGAGTCCGAGGGAGACGTGAGCTCTGGATGGGCGGCACCGGGAAAGGGTCCCCATTGGAGGCTGCCGGGATGGGGGATGCAGAGCCTGGGCACCTTCAACCCTGGTGCTGGTGGCGGTGTTGAGTAGGGGGCGACCAGTCGTGATGCCCGTGTCCCCAGAGTCCCCAGGACTGAAGCCCTCGCGGCTGTGGAGATGGTTGTGTTGTTGCCTGTGGTTTTGTGATCGGACATGGCCAAGGGCACCCCGTTCTCTTTCCCCCGTGTGCTGAGTTATCTCACATCAGGTGCACATTCCCGAGGAGTGTGCAGAGTTTCTGCTGGATTCTTTGTGTGTAGGTCACTCCCCACGCAGACCTAGGGCTTCATCGCCGAATGTCGCTCGTTTGATCTTTGGTTCACCAAGAGGTCTCTCGTTTGCCCTTTGGTTCACCAAGAGGTTCAGTGGCTGAAATTTCTTTTTGTGTGTTTTTTGGGCACCACGATCCCTTAAGATACAATAGTTGATGCAACTGTTAGGTGCCAGCGGGAAAACTGGAGGGAGGAATTTCACGGTGGAATTCTCCCCTTCCTTCTGTGCTCCCAGACACACAGAATCAAGTGTGACAAGTCAACTGGCCTTATCGAGATGGTGATAGATGAGTTTACCATCAAAAACGAAGGCACCTACACTGTGCAGATTCAAGACGGAAAAGCCAAAAATCAGTCTTCTCTGGTTCTCATTGGAGACGGTATGCTGTGTGGAAGGTCTTCATATGTCTGTAAAGGAAAATTCAAAGCAAATTCTTTCGACCAGAGAGAAGCAAATGTATTTCATTTCTATTTTTTTCCCCTTAAATATTGGATTTAGCATTCAAGGCTGTCCTAGAAGAGGCTGAATTTCAAAGAAAGGAATTTCTCAGGAAACAAGGTAGGTGGTTGGCTGGCTTCCCCACCACTAACACAAGACAAAGGTTTAGGGTTTGAGCATTTGCTTGGAGCAGATCCTACTTAATGCCAAACGACTCTAACTTCAATTTTAAATGATCGAGAAGTCAGACCACGTCGTAGCTGTAGAAGTTTGGATACTTTTCTGTTCTTTGACCTTTCCCTTTATTTCGACTGTATTTTCTTCTTGCTTCTACCTTGAAAAGCCCTGGAATCTATTGTTGAGTGTTCGTATTTTCCTGCAGTGATAAGGAAAGGGTGCCTCCATTACATGTCCAGATGGAGTCCAGTGATTGTGACAAAAAGGAATAAAGAACGGGGGTGGGTGAGTTGGGGGAATTATTAGGAGAAATGGAGAGAGGTCACTAGACCCAATTCCAATAGCCAGGAGCTTGTTATTTTACTTAAAATTGTGTGAACTTTTCAACTTTTAGATGTTTTAACTTTAATTACAAACAATACTTTTTAAATATATCGTTTTAAAAATGCATATTAAAAATAAATAAATAAGTAAAAAATAAAAATGCATATTAACTAGATACAAAGGAAAATGGATAAATTTTAGAAACTGAACTACAACCCAAGGGTTTATTTGAAAAATATTTTTTATATGGGATTTCTATAGTTTTTGAAAAAAAGTTAGAATACAGCTTTAAAAATATAAAATGAAGACATTATTTTCATTGTTTTAAGTTATTTTTATTTTTAGTAGTCAAAAATATTTATTTTACTCATTTCTACAATATGAGTTTTTTTCTACAATATGATTCTACAACTCTGTAGGATGTATTTATATGGAAGAAATCAATAAATACTTTCTAAAACTGCTTTGTATTTTTGTGTTGAATGTATTATTAGCATATGACTCCTGCATTTATATTAAGTAAAAATGATATTTTTGAAAGATATATAAATTAATCTTTGATTTCAAATGCTATATAAATATCGTGTGTTGACATAATTGCTAGGTCAAACTGCTTTTTCTTCATCTTACCTCAATTAGTTCTCCTGTTTTAAAGTTTTTCTATACTATGCTGTTGGATGTTGTTAGACACATGTCTTGAGAAAAAAATATAATATTTCATTATTCTTCCTTCTAAAGAGCAATAGCTATTAGACATCACTGAGAAGGAGAGATCAGACAGCATCATCCAGCTAGAAATAGAGATTTCAGTATCAGTATTGCACAAACGGACTTCGGAGCCCTGAAAATTAGTTTTATTAAATTATCTTGGTTTCAGACTGAACAGCTACTTTCTTCTGCCCAAAATGCATTTGTATGTGTGTGTGTATATGTATACATTTTTTTCCCTTTATTTAAACTTTTTTCCCTTTTTCCCGCCAGGCCCTCATTTCGCTGAGTATCTGCACTGGGATGTTACAGAAGACTGTGAAGTCCGGCTGGTCTGTAAGGTGAGGAATCGGTTCTAGCCAGAAGAGAGTGACACTCCCATTCTCGTGACAGTGGAGACAGTCAGGAAGCAGCTACGCTCAGATCACACTGGTGGTGTAGCGCGGGGGGTTGGATTAGGGGCGGGTGGTACTCAGACTTTCAGTCTCGTCTGTGGTCTTTGTCAACAGATTACAGGGGCAACCAAACGAAGATTCAAGTAGGTAGTTTATAAAATATTTATTTAAGATTTCAGTAAGTGAACTTATGGGAAAGTGTGCTGTGGTGAAATTTATCCGGTAATTTCTGTGCTGCTCATACGATTTCTTTAGGAAATAAAAGGTATGTTTGGGGAATAAGATGCTCTTAAGTTTTTGTTTGAGCAATTCAGTAATAAAGTAAGCCTGAATTACTACTAACTATAAAAACCTGTATTTTGGGGAACAGACTTTAAGTTAATGAGCCCCTGCTATACGGCTGTCTCTGTAGAAGAAGAGGCTGTGGGGAAAGCTCGATCGTGCATCATTTCTGTTCCCAAGCTACTCACAGACGAGAGAGAAAAACAAGCAGACAAGTCAACAAAGCGGTGAATCCTGAGCTGAGTGCGGGGGGAATGACTGAGAAGGATACAGGTCGACGAGGGTGGAAACTGCTCCCCTAGGCTGAACTGTGAAACAGCCGCGTGGGAAACTAGGAGCCGAAGGATTAGAGGGTGAATTATGAGTCGGCCGCTGTGGAGAGCAGTATGGCAGCTCCTCAGAGGTAATGCGTGGAATTACTATACAATCCAGCCTCAGATAGATACGTGTGCACCATGATGGTGGCCGCGTGATTCACAATAACCCAGTGTGGAGGTGGCCCAAGTGCCCATCAATGGATGGATAAACAAATGTGGTAAATTCGCGGACTGTCATTCAGCCTTAAAAAGGAAGGAAATCCTGTTACCTGCTACAACACGGATGATCCTTGGGTGAAATAAGCCAGACCCAAAAGGACACGCACTGTATGATTCCACTTACATGAGGTCCCTAGAGCAGTCAAACTCATAGACAGAAAGTAGGATGGAGGGGGGCCAGGGGCTGAAGGATGGGGGTGGGAAGTCAGTGTTTAATGGGGACAGAGTGTCAAGTTGGGAAGACGAGAAAGTTCTGGAGATGGTTGGTGGTGATGGTTACACAGCAACGTGAATGTGCGTAATGCCACAGAATTGTACACTTAAAAATGGTGAAGATGGTAAATTTTATATTATCTGTATTTTACTACAATAAGAAATACATAAGGTTGGTAAGACAGTTGGGGGCTGGACCAGAGGGCATCCAGCAGGGCAGAGGTGGGCTCTGGTCTGCAGACGGCGGGGAGCCTGCCTTTGGGGTTTTCAGAAGGAGTGTGATGACTCTGGCTGTTGCTTAAGGCCAGAGGGGAGGCTCAGTGAGAGATGGGAACTCAGGCGAGCATAGTGGTCACGTGCACAGAGGAGGAGATACGCCGGAAGACGGTTTAGGAGCTACGGTTCCGGCCGGAGTTGGTGAGTAATTGGATGTGAGCGAGGACAGTGTCTTGGACGATCTTAGGTCTCTGTCTTGGAGACCAGCTAGTGCTGTGAAACTAACCAGCACTGCAGGGGCAGGACCAAGTCTGAGGATTTTGAGGATAAATTCAGTTTTGCAAGTACTTCGTTGGTTACGCCTGTAGCACAGGCGATATGGTGTGCTACCATCGTCACTGTGAGCCCGGCCCTCACAGCAAGCTGAAGCTCGGCTGTGGAGGTTTATGAGGTGGCAGGACACGCGTGGCGGTGAGAACGACGCCCGTGGGTCAGGTTTGCTGAAGGTCAGCCTTTAGAGACAGAAAGATAACGGAAACTTGGAGAATTTTGGAAAATATCATGTTGTCAGAGTAGAAAAGGAGAGAAGAATTTTTAAGGGAATTACTGAGGGGAAGTCCTCAGAGAAATAAGAGGAGAAACAAGAAGCGGCTTCATGGAATGAAGAAGGTGAGGAATTCAATGAGTGAATACCACACCGCAGTGTCCTGAGTGAGGGGAGGGCTGACGTGGGGCCTGCCGCCTCATCCGGGTGGGCCGGTGGCCGGGGGGTGGGAGTCTGAACGGCGCTGGCTGATGGGATGGAAAATGGGTGAAGACTGAGCTGAGCCCATCACACCCTGGGAGTCCCAGCGGATCGTGGACGTGGGGGTCAAGTCCTTCTCTCCCTGCTGTCTGAATGGGGACATTCAATCATGTTTAGACGCTGAGCGGGAAAACAGAAGACAAATCAAGGGTGAAGGCCACCTGTCAGAATGGCCATCATCAAAAAGACAAGAAATGACAAATGTTGGCAAAACTGTGGAGAAAAGGGAGCCCTCGTGCACTGTTGGTGGGAATGTAAATCGGTGCAGCCACTGTGGGAAAACAGTGCGGAGGTTCTCAAAAGATTAAAAACAGAGCTACCATACGATCCAGCGATCCCACCTCTGGGAGTCCGTCTCGAGGAAGTGATGTCACTGTTGTGGAGAGACACCTGCACCACGTGTCCGTAGCAACATTGCTCACAATGGCCAAGACGTGGACACAACCAAGGGTCTGCTGACGAATGAGTGACTAAAGAAGATGTCACACACACACACACACAGGAATATTATTCAGTCATAAAAAAGATGGACATTCTGCCATTTGTAACAATATGGATGGATCTTGAGGGAAATAAGCTTAGTGAAGTAAGTCAGACAGAGAAAGACAGACACGACATGATTTCACTTATATGTGGAATCTAAAAAAAGCCAAACTCATAGAAACAAAGAGACGAGTGGTGGTTGCTAAGGGGTGGGGGAGATGTTGGTCAAAGGGTACAAACTGCCAGTTATGAAATGAGTAAGTTCTGGGGTCTAATGCCCAGCGTGGTGACTGTAGCTAATAACACTGTATTATATACTTGAAAGTTGCTGAGAGGGTGACCTTGAGTGTTCTCACCGCTCACACATACACACAGTGGTAAACATGTGAGGTGAAGGATGTGTTAACTAACTTCATTGTGGGAACCATTTTGCAATATATACGTGTATCAAGTTGTGTACATTGTACACCTTAAACATACACGGTGGTAAATGTCAATTAAGGCAGTGGCTATGTTGTAGTCAGTTGGCTCTTTTTTCTGACCAGGGTGTCCTGAGTACATGCTCACAATGGCGGTGGGACAAATAGGAATTCTGCTCCCAATGTGCTCTGACATCCTCCTAGTGGTGTAGGCCCTCCTGTGAATATTTGATAATATTTTAAGTTGCCTGATCAAAGTGAGTCATAGATCTTTAAACACAGATATTGGAGAAGCTGAATAACTATTGCTTGAGAAGTGAGTCTTTTGCAATTTAACCCACCTAGTCTGCATACTTGTGTCCCATCACTTCTGTGATTCCGTGAACCCTTCTTCCACATAGGTTTTTGCCTAATAATACTTTGGCAGGTGGTTATTTTTCTATTTACTTACATAACAAAACACATGGAGAAAAATCAATGTGAGGACGTATTCATATTATAACTTTACAGAAAACCATCTTTTAAAAGAAAAGTTTAAGGCAAGAGAAACCTCAGTCATGAACGGAAAGAAATCTGGGAGAGAGATTTCTCACACACCTCCAGTAAAGCTTTGGGGAGGACGCGCTCAGACAGTGAGAGTCGGGCAGGGCCCCGTGTGTCAGGAGGGATCCTGATGTGACCTTTTCCTAGATACTTATGTGCATGTGAGGTGCGCGTATTGAAAAAGTGGTAGAGGACTTCCCTGGTGGCGCAGCGGTTAGGTATCTGCCTGCCAACGCAGGGGACACGGGTTTGAGCCCTGGTCCCGGAAGATCCCACATGCCATGGAGCAACTAAGCCCGTGCGCCACAACTACTGAACCTGCGCTCTAGAGCCCGCGAGCCACAACTACTGAGCCTGCACGCACCACAACTACTGAAGCCCCCAAGCCTAGAGCCCGTGCTCCGCAACAAGAGAAGCCACCTCAATGAGAAGCCCGCGCACCACAATGAGGAGTATCCCCCGCTCGCTGCAACTAGAGAAAGCCTGCTCGCAGCAACGAAGACCCAACACAGCCAAAAAGAAAGAAAGAGAGAGAGAGGGAGGGATGGAGGGAGGAAGGAAGGAAGGAGGGAAGAAAAGAAAAAAAGTGGTAGAGACATTGCAGAGAGTTCAGAGAAGCGACAAATGAGTTATTTGGGGACGGAAGACACCCCCCCCACCCCGAGCTACAGGACAAATAAAGTAACTGAGGATATAGGTTTTAGGGAACAGAGGCTGAAGGTCACTGGAAAGGTTTTTATTTAGCACCCAAGGACCGACAGTGTAAATATCTTGGAAAATGAGAGTAAGAGGGAGCAGTGCTGAATTAAGGTGGAGGAGAGTCGGGGATTGGCTTGGCGTGGAAATGGACACAAGGGAGATTTTGAGGTGTTAGGACAAAGTACATCGTCTGCTGGGATTGTTTAGCTTCGCTCCATCCTACTGCTGACTGTCACCACGTGGTCCTGGCTTCAGAAGGAAGAACCTGCTGTCTGGGGATTGTCTCCCAGGGCTGTCACCAACGACAGCAACTGATGTAGCTGCTATGGGAAGTCTAAAATACGTTGCACTGCTACACTCTCGGAACTAATCACGTGCTCTCAATGTTTGTAATTTAGTTTTTGTCGCTGGCATCTGTGTTGTTGAGTCTGTATGGGATGTGAATGCAGAACGGTCCGTGTCACACAATTCAATGTGATCAGTACGTTCTGCTCCTACAGAACCAGAATTCTTCTTCTTCGTGGGTCGTGTAGGTCAGAGCATGTGACGTGAGATGCTTACTCATCTTTGGAATTCTGCAAAGCTGAGTTTCGAGTTCAAGCTTAGGGCAGAGATTGAATTGCAAGGAATTTTAGTAGAAGGAAAGTCCTCGTGCCCAGTGGGCTCGTTTTGTGTTAAAGTTTCTTTCCCCTGCGTCTGTGTGTCCGCAATGTCATGTTGCCAAAAAAGCAGTCACTCAACAGTTTTATAGACCAATAATGATATTTTATATTATTTATAAATTTAAAATACACTGCTTGCTTACATCTTGTCTTTATTACTGACATCTCACATGAACCAAAAAACCTTGCACCGTCTAATCTCATGGGTTAGCACGAAGAGGAATCATTTGTTCTTCCGAATGGAACTGTCACGACTTAATTATTTTAGAAGCTGAAATTTAGAGATGTATTTGCTATTATTAGAACCGACAGCTTTCCCGTATGCTTCTGTCTGAGACTGTCTATAATAAAAATTGATTTTTTTTAGGTCTGTGACTTCAAATCAGAATAGACTTTTTTCTCATGAGCCACAGCGATTCACATACTCAGCGTAAGACTCCTGTCTTGTAGGTTGCAAACACCAAGAAGGAAACCGTCTTCAAATGGCTAAAGGACGACGCTCTGTATGAACCGGAAAGGTCGCCTGATCTGGAGAAGGGGGTCTGTGAGCTGCTCCTACCAAAGGTACATTGTGTTAAAGAAGACAGATAGAAGCAAGATGAGAAAGTTCTCTCAAACGACTTGCGAATTCTGCATTATCTTCCAGTTTGCCTCCTGAATTTCCATGGTTTGCAAAGAGAATGTATTAGCCTGTATTACATTTTGTATCGTGGCGTCAGTTTTACGTACATATGGGATGTGTTTTATTTGCAGTTGTCAAAGAAGGACCGCGGTGAATATAAGGCAACCTTGAAAGACGAGAGAGGTCAAGATGTGTCTATCCTTGAGATAGCTGACAAAGGTAGAATAAAACCTTCTTCCTTCTACTAAAAGGAAATCCACTTCTCCAGCAGGATGGAACTGTGTAATGAGGACACAGCGTCTGTATCCTTAGTACATACTGTTTCTTTAGCGGGGACACAGGAAAAGAAAATAGATTTGTACTTGAGTTGCATTCAAAGCTGTTTGAGTGTTTTAGAACAAGGTATGATATTACTCTGGGCTTCAATGAAATGCCGTCTTACACCATCAGGAGCCAAGTTCTATCCTGTGACAAATGTATTAAAATGATCGAAACAGTGATGAAGAGGTTCAATTAAATGTATGGTTGGATTTATGTCGAGCAAAATGTTCTTGTTCCTTGTTTAAAAAGTGAGTAGATTAGAAGGATTTATCGCCACACATGAGCCTTTTATGGATAACTATTGCCGTTTTAATGTTTCATTTTTCAAATGAACTTCCTGATTTCCTGTATCAATTTAATTAAACATGAAAATGCTGCTGATAAAATTAGACATCATAATGGTACGTTTCCTTCTTCCTTTCAGTGTACGAGGATATGATTTTGGCCATCAGTAGAGTCTGTGGTAAGTAAATGCCTTCTAACTTTCAAGTCATTTTGGTGCTAAAATCGCTATTTCCTGAGAAGGGCATTTTCCACAGCTAATGGAACCACAGTGCATCTCCTGTGAACAGGCCCCAGATTCAACGGCAGAACAGTTATCTGACTGCCTCGGTGATGCTTTTTAAGGGGGTTTTCGACATTATATGCAGAATATGTTTTTCTTAAAAACAAAAAAAGAGACAAAACAAACTCAGTTTGGAGTCCCTAATTAGCCACTTCTTGTAATTTGCCTTAGGTCAACTCCGATGATGCTTTGTCCATAATTGCTATCAGCGTCTGCATTACAAATGCTGAATAGCAATAATGAATTTTGAAGCCTCTGGTTTTGTGTCTGGTTTAATACATACTAAACCACTTTTTAGCTTTGCAAATAAATTCTTCCTCTCTATTTACCCTTCCATGGAAACTGTGAGTACAAAGATATTGGTTATTAATTTGATAATAGTAGCTTATATTTGTAGAGGACTTTCTGCTGATTATAAAATTTTACGGCTGTGGGCTTTCTAGAGATGACCTAATTGATATCATCCGATCAGGCACCTAAGGCCTGGAGCAGTTAGGTGGCTTAACCGTGGGGCTCTGGCAGCCGGAGTCAGGACCAGAAGCTCACATCTCTCCCAGGTCTGAGCTCAACTGCTGCCCCGTAAGGTTTTTTGGTCATTCTTGTGGAAAACTTCTGATGTTTATTTTTTCATCACTTTCTCAAAACATCCCTGTAAGGTGGACTGTTCCTTTTTGCTTTTGCTTGTCACAGAGATGACCACATTTTGAATGCGTTTTACGCCTGATGATTATTAATGGGCCTAATACCACTCCACGGTGTACATGCCACTTTGCGAAGGTACATTAAAGCCACTTGAAAGGCGGCTTCACGCTTATGCTCCGTGGGATGACCTTGCATTAAAGCATCATGTGACCTGTAACATTGGTCATGCGATTGATCGTGGTGTCTTGAAAAGTGAAGGTACCAGTGAAGGGGACAGAGCAACACAGAAGGTAGTTTCCTATTGTATTCTCGTGATCTTGGGTCCCAGATGCCCGAGCCTGGAAGGACCACGTGCGTCTTACTGAGAGTTAGCGGGGCGGACAGAGAGAAGGCACGGGACACGCGACATCACCAGTTTCAGCCTCTGTCCTCCCGAGGAGCCAGGCCCTGGGTCTACTGGACGCTGCATGTCCAGTGCTGTTGCAGCCGGAAAGGAGCAGAGCAAGTGTTACTTGATCTACGATGTGGATGTGTTAGTAGCAAGCGGGGGCTTCTCCGCAGCCCACGTGCGCGGCCCGTTATCCCAGAGCCGCCCCATCTTCCTGGCCATCCCACTCAGGCTGCAGTGGGCTTTCCCCGCAGCCCTGAGGTGTCGTGGCCGCCTGGGGTGTCGGTCTGGGTGTGACATCTGTGGTTCCCACGTCCCCTTGCTGCATCCATCAGGGACCTCAGTCACCTCCATCCTCCGTCCTCTGACCTCAGGAAAGCTGTGTCTCTGCCTCTTCTGTGTCTTCTGAGAGCCCTGGGGGGTGCTGACACACAGGCACATCCTCAGACACGCTCACACGTACACACACCCTCACTCCTCCTCCCCCTGCCTACCGCGCGTGGAGGTGGCCCGTGGTCCAGATCGCAGAAAACGGCCCGGTCTCCACACGCCCGGGGCGGCTGGGAAGTGGCCGTTGTCTCCACAGGCCTCTTCCCTGCAGCTCAGAGACCCCCCCACCCCCCAGGAATATTTGTAATCCTTGAAAATGCCATGATGCCTGCTCGGGTTCCAAGTGGGCTCTTGTCGCCTGCAATCAGTGGCTTTTTAGACCTAATGCAGCCCCGAGTTGGTCTAACTGATAGCAGACAGCACTGAGCGCGTCGCTCCTGAAACAGCCGGAGTGAAGATGCGTCCGCGTCCTCCGCGCTCTGCTGACGGTCACGTGGACGCTGTGACGCGAGTCACGGTCTCGCCATGCGTGTCGGGTGCCTGGTGGCCTCTGCCTGTTGAACGAGGGTCCAGCTCCGCCCGGGACAGGCGTTTTGGGTCAGATTCTATAGTTCCAGGGAGCAGCATCAGGCGTAATGCTGGGCTGATACAAGGAGTACGTCTTCTGAATTCTCAAGTAGAGAGCTGTCAGAACAGTGATTTCCTGTTTCCTGGAGCACAGAAACGTTTCCCTATTCATTTTCTTGGCTTTTAAACCAAATTCCCCTTCGCAGCTTGGGGTGGGGGGCGGGGTGTGGGGAGATAGTGTTCCCAGAGCTTCTAAGACCAAACAGCCTCTGGGGTTTGCATGTTGGGAAGCAATCAGTGGCTCTTCTTGGGGACCCCCCCCCAAAATTTTGTTCGAATTTCAGGGCCAACTAGAGGCTTTGGATAAACATGGGATCCTCACGTCAGCCTCCTGGGCTTCCACCTTCCCGACCCTGATCCCATAGAGAGGATCCTGCAGCGGCTTGTGGATGGCAGAGTGTAGGGGGCTTTCCTGCCGGGTCAGCGAGCAGCCCACAGAACAGAACTGTTTGTTCTTCGTGTCCCGAAGGTTAAAGTCTGTGCTCGGCTGCAAAGCAAACCTGCTGTTATGGAGGGAGTTAGGGTTCCTCAACCTCCTCATCCTTCTAATCAGGAATTTGGACAAGGCGACATCCAAGTTCTCATGCAGATGTAAAGTTCTATAATTCTCTGGCTGCAAACATACCCGTTATAAAAATCGATGCCAAAGTTACAGTTCTCTGCGTGGATGGTGCTTTGTGTGTGTGTGTGAACATGCACATGCTTCTGTGTATGTGTGTACATGCCTTGGACATTTCTCTTCAATTCCATGCTGACTTTTGAGACGCAGAAAGCACGATTGGAGACTCAAACTCCTCGATTAGATTTTCGGCATCTCCATTAACTGTATCTGACAAGACGTGCTGAGGGACTCTTTGTATTTTTGCAGAACCTGAGAAGAGACCCACATTATCTAGATGAGAACTCTGGTCACTGAGAAGTTGTGTGATTTGTCCTGGGTCACTCAGTTAGCTGCTAGCAGAGTAGTCTCGTGTCCCTAGATTAGGAGTCCTGTCTTGCTTCTGCTGCACTTCGGAACTCCCCCCTCATCACGAGGTGTGTATTCTAAGACGTTACCCACCCAGCTCTTTAACGTTGGCAATCCTTCAATTTTACAAAAATGTCTAAGGTGTATTTTACCTAAAGGGGGCCAAGCTTAAACTATATACCTTGATTTTTAATATTTATAGAACTCTGAAATGTCTAATCAAATAACTTTAAGAATCAATTGTAAAACAGAAACACCAATGGCAGAACTTACTTTTGGTGTGGCGACTGTGTAGATTAAATACCTATCTGGTTAAATTTTGTCTAATAAGATATAAATGCCCCTTAAACCGTCAAAATCAAGGCTCAGTAAGGATGCAGCGGGTATAAAATCAGAAAATAGGGATACAACTTCCTAGGTCATGTTGCCCTGGTCAGCATCATTCTTGGAAATCAGGCTCTTGTAATCTGATTACTTGGAACATGCATCCTGCCATCCTTTCCTCCCTGTGGTGGGCGAAGTTAATTATCTGTTGATTTTCTATCTGAAATGAAACCCGTCTGGTTCTGTGGGGTAGAGTTTAATTCTGTGTGCAGGGCTTGATTCTCAGTGTTTAGGGAAAGTGCCAGGCACCATCCTTGCATTTGAGCTGAGAACTGCTCTCCTTCTGTCTGTCTGTTTCATGGATGGTACCCTTCCCTCCTCCCCGCTTGATTGGAAAACCTTGTGGGCTCGTGATCATTTATCGACTGCAAGTGTAGTCTGAAAAATGACCCTCGACTTTAAGCTATTCGGCCTCCTTAAGACTGCAACATTTCCGTATTTTTGTGTTCAAGGATGTGCAGCTTGTTACCCTCTGCATCTGGTCAGCCCACTGCCCTCCCCCACGTAGGGAGAAGCAAAGCAGAGGAAGGGGTTTGGAAAAATCATTTTCTGCCTTTCTCTTTGGGCAAGAGTAGAGAGAAAGAGGACGCCAGAGGCCACAGAGGTGGGGCATTCAGCTAGACGGGCTCCAGCCACGGAGCTCCATAAGGGGATTCCCATCCCTACATCATTTACATGGATTTTCCAGAAAGTTCTATAGGGGATTGAGTGCCTGGAGGCTCCATTCCCTTCAGGGAAAAGGTTATTTTAGCAAATGCCAGGAAGAAGGAGGGGAGAAATGCAAGAAGGTGGGTGCGATCTTGCAGACAGGGCAGACCCCGTCAGTTTGGAATCCCATCTATATGGGAAGCTTGTGTGTGGTCTAATTTATAAGTTGATTCCTGTGGTAATGTCTGGATGGAAGTGGTCAGGGACGTGAGAAGTGCCCTTAGGGAATATTTTCTTGGGGCCATTTGAGTTCCTTGATGCTATTGTCAAAGAGATTTTCAGTTAATTTTGGTGTGGCAAAAGCTTATTTAATGAATGAACATGGCCTGGGCAAATTGTAAGGATTTGTGGCTGATGGATGTTAGAATATATGCGTGAGGATGCATTTACAGCAGGATGTAACCTGGCCACAGGGCTTGTCCATTCTCACACAGCACAGACTGCTTTCCTCAGATCTGAGTATGTTTTATTTTCTGCAGGACCCTCTGCTTCTCCACTGAAGGTAGTCTGCACCGCAGAAGAAATAAGACTTCAGTGTTTCATGCAATATTTCAGCGAAGAAATGAAAGTGAACTGGTACCGCAAGTAAGTGTCCGCGTGCCGTGGACTGTGGCCGGGCCATCCATGGGGCGGTGCCCAGGGCTCACGGCTGGGACACGCGCTCATAGCCAAGTCTGCTCAAGACTTTGTAGTTTTGAGAAATGATGACAGCCTTGGGCTCGGGGCGGGACCATCACAGAAACTGGGGCGGCGGGTGGTGGGGTGGAGAAGGAGAAAGATAAAGAAGTGCCTGAAGGTACTGGAGACAAAGTTCTTCAGTGTCTTGGTTTGGACAAAGGTGGTTTTACTGGTGACACACATTTTGTCTGGCATCCAGCAGAGCTAAAGGAAAAATAATATTCGGAAAAGATGCTCCAGATTTCCAGTCTGTTGGTTTCTCACTAGATTGATTAAAAAGAAAAGGACCAAAGCAAACTTAATTGTACGTAAAAGAAGAAAGCGAGAGAGATGAAGCCCTGTACAAACAGCAGGTTTTCTCTGTATTTCATGTCTGCTGCTGGTTGCCTGTCCAGGTGGGCATGTTTGCTACTAAAACACTGGAGACTCTCATTATGGTCACAGCGTGTGGACGAGTGCCTGCCCCCAGCCCCCTGGGGTCTGCCCTTCTGACCATCCCCCCAGGGTTATCTCTAACGCACCCCGTCAAAGGGGGAGGATGGAGCGGGGACCGTGGTGTCTGTCTCTAACCTGAGGACATGGGCAGTACTTGCAGGCCAAGTTTTCAGTGATGTCCATATACCAAAATTGTCTGCTCCTCCACGGACTGGGACCTCAGAGTGTCCACGTCGTGCCTTTAGATGTTACTTTCCCTAATTAACATTTCAAAAGGCAAACTTCATGCTTATGACTACTTTACTTGTAAAAGCATTATTTAGGTGAATCTATTCGTGAGTAAATCGAAGTGCTGAATGGATAAATGTCTTGGGATATCTTTTTCCTATTTACATTTTGACGTGCTGTGCTTTTGTCTTAGATGTTATGATCAGAAGCATAAACTAAGAAGATGTATTGACGACTTAGTGCATCTGTGTTTGGAATCCTGTGTCTCTGCTTTTTGTAGTTAGTATGGAAATCTGTATCGGGTGTAGTCACTGCAGATCCCATACTAAGGGGTTTGTGGGGAAGTGGCTTTTTCTAGAGGACTCTAATAACAGGAGCTTTGAAGACTGAAACTCTGGTGTAGTTTTGTGATGTAATCGTTGATAAGGATTTATTTTTTAAAACCGATGAGTAAATGTCTATTTCTAGCTGAATCAGACCTCTCCTGGAAAAGGAGAATGAATCACTTCCTTCTCTGGGCTTCTTTGTTATTTACAGCCTATCATCTTGCAGTAAGTTGTGTGCAGCTGTGATAAGTGTCTTATCTTCCCTGGTAAACGCGTCTGTCCCCTGCAGGAGGCTGCTGCTTCTCCAGCTTTGCCTCCCAGGGCACGGCTCGCTCTGTGCTGGGTGCCAGGCGTGCAGAGGTTAAATACATGCCACACCCCGCGTGAACACGTGCCCGGGCACGCGGGTACATGTATGTTGTGTTACTGTGTGTTATACACTTCACGCACGTGATTTCATTTAACCCTCACAAAAGCCCTATGAGCTTGGTATTAATACTCACATTTTCTAGATGTGAAAACTGAGGTTTTGCAAGAGGAAGAGAAATCATTCGTTCAAAGTCACACAACTAGTAAGTGAAAGAGCAGGGATCGAACGCTAGTTGGTCTGATTCTGGCCACTACGGTGCTGAGGGCCATCCAGCCGAAAGGAGGGGACTGATTGCAGGCCGACAGACAGACTGAGAGATAAGGGCTCGGATCACATGTCTGCCTCATCAAAAAAGTTGTATCAGAAGAAACCATCCCTAGAGACCAACAGAGCTCGCGGTTGTGTTGCAGATTTCCACGGACTTCTGGAAGTGGTTGTTGCTGTGCTTTCTCTTCTCCAAGCAGAATCAACACAAGTATTTCTTCAGTTCTTTAATAACTAAAATATAACCTTTAGTTATTTTTTACTACTTGACTATTAAATAGTATTCAATGCTATGTTAAACTTTATTTTATAGTTATATTCTATCACTGAAATATAACCTTGGTTATTTTTCACTATTTGACTATTAAGTAAGTTCTTGTTAGACAACACTTGGAAAAATAGAGAATAATATAAAACATTTGTTGAAGTACAATCTGCGGGAGATCCCACATGCCGCGGAGCACCTAAGCCTTGCGCCACAACTACTGAGCCTGCGCTCTAGAGCCCGCGAGCCACGACTACTGAAGCCCACGCGCCTAGAACCCGTGCTCCACAACAAGAGAAGCCACTGCAATGAGAAGCCCGCGCACCGCAACGAAGAGCAGCCCCTGCTCGCTGCAACTAGAGAAAGCCCGCGTGCAGCAACGAGGACCCAACACAGCCAAAAATAAATAAATAAATAAATTTATTTATTTATTTTTTAAAAAAAAAAGAAATACAGTGTGCTGCTGGATGCTAAATGGCCCACCTAACAGAGTCAGGGACGCCCAGGGGAGACTCAAGCTGTGGACCTGAACATTCTGTGCTGATGAGTGGCGAGAAATCAATAGAGAATGATGAGGATGTGGGGAGATGTGGGCGTCAGCAAGGCCGATTGTTCTTTGATGAAATGCTGAGTAAGACATCGAGGGCCACTTAGAAGAAGGGCTGAAACCTATTTCGAACGAGTTTAGAAGCATACAAAGGGGAACTCAGCAGACATGTCCCTTCGCAAAAGGATTTTGTTCTCTTGCTCAAAGGTGAAATTACTCTGTCATCGAGGAAGGGCTAGACCTCAAATTGCTAAGTATGGACCACTGAAGACTTAGAAACATCACAGCCACTGAAGACGCCACGTGGCCTCTTTATAGAAGGAAACACTTTGGATTTTAATTCAACCTGGGAAATTTCGCATGCAGAGGCCCCTGAAATCTCAGTGAAGCCTGGAGCTCCCTGGGGGAGGGGAGATGCGGGGCCGCCGTCCAGGTGCGCCCACCACCCCTCCCCACCCTCTCCTCCAGCCCCTCCCCACCCCCTGCAGGGACCCATCTCCTGGGTTTCTTTCGCACAAATGAGCAGACACACCTAGGCTTTCTTCCATCTTCCTCTTTCTTACCTTAACGTAAGATGTTTTAAATTTAATTGGGAGTGAAGGGATTTGGTCATGTTTTGTGATCAAATAATAAAACCAAGGAAGAGGTTTTATCCGACTTGGCCCATTTAAGTCCCAAAACAGTAACAAGTAGTCCTTCAAGCCAAAGTCACTGTCTAGGGGGTAGCAGTGATAACAAATTCAATGCAGCCAGCAGCTGTGCTTTGCTACCAGGACTTGTTTGCCTTCTTATAAGTTGGCTAATTCAGCAGAAGCCAGCCGTAGCGAGTGTAGGGTGAGGGTGGGACTGCTGATCAGGGAGGGTTCTGGAATTTACCCCAGGGGTGGAGCCAGGCTGGGGGCTCTGAGCTGGGAGGGGGAGCCAGGTTGGGGGGGGGGTGTCTGCTGCCAGCCCTCTGCTGGCTGGTGGCTTCACATGGTGTCTGGGAACAACATTTCTGCCCAGTCCAGCAAGGCGTCGGGGCTGTGACAGAGGCGGGGTCAGAACTCAGGTCAGGGGTTAGGATGGAAGGCGGGTGGCACCTTTCTGGAGCTGAGCTCAGGGTCACGCGCCAGGCTGTGCACATGCTGGCTCAGGGGGCCGTGGGCTCCTGCGCCAGAGCCCAGAGGGGGTTAGGGCTCTGAGAAGGGCGCCCAGCGGGTTGCGTGTGGTTTGGCGTTCGGTGGACGCCTCCTCCAGTTCAGCATGTACCCCTCGTCCTGGCTGTGCTGATACCGCAGTAATTCTCCTTTTGTGACTGGATCGTTTCACTCAGCATAATGTCCTCCAGGCCCATCCATGTTGTAGCAGTGTCAGAATTTCCTCCCTTTTTAAGGCTGAATAATATTCTATTATATGGATGGACCACAGTTGGTTTATCCATCATCTGTCGATGGACACTTGGGTTGTTTCTACCTTTTGGCTACCGTGAGTCATGCTGTTATGAACATGAGCGTACGAATATTTGTTGGAGCCCCTGCTGTCAATTCTTTTGGGCGTGCATCCACCGGATCACATGGTGACTCTATTTTTAACTTTTTGAGCAGAAAAATGCCATACTGTCTAGAGTATTTGATAGTCTATTACCTATTACCAACAAGCGTATGTTAAACCACAAGGTATCTTTAAAAACTAAGTATCAGATTTAATTTCAGAAGGTTTTCAGAGCTGAGCTGCTGATATAGTTAGTAAATGTGTAATATCCAGAACAATCTATGATGACATCAGCTCTAGCAAGTTAGAGGAGGCTCCCCCGGAAAGATGTGTAATATTACCCCGCGGGTATCTTACATATAATATGAGATTCTAAATTGAGTATGTCCCTGTGACTTTTTCAAAGCGATGCTAAGATTGCATCAAGTGAGCACATGAGGGTTGGCGGGAGTGAGGAGATGGCCTGGCTGCGTATCTGGGAGCCCACCGAGAAGGACAAAGGGAAATACACCTTCGAGATTTTTGACGGCAAAAATAACCATCAGCGGTCCCTCGACCTGTCTGGTAAGATCATTATTCTTTAGTACCTAATAATTCTGTACTTAGGGATTACCTTAGTGATCAAGGATCCTGAGAGGGAAACAATCTGATTTTACCATTTTCCTTCAGAGAAGATTACTTGATTCATTTGGCTATTTCATTAAGCAAACCAGTCAGTTTTCATTAAGCAAACTCATGAGCAGAGCAGCTAAGGGAATGAATAAAAGCCGAACACGTTCAAACGGTTACTGATGTACAAAATATTTCCTTGCAGCTTTTGATGAAGCACTTGCCGAATTCCAGCGGCTCAAGTAAGATTTGCATGCTTGGCTATTATGTTTCCGTCTGGGGTCCAGTTGACGTGGTGTCATTTTGGCTGAGTGTGGGAACATCTATGGATGTCTGGCTGACCCAAGGAATGTGATACTCCTAGGAACTGGGATAAAAATAACAATTAAGCCATTCAGTATCTAGAAGAAGGCATTCTTCCAAACTAAATGCATCTATCAGTTAATTGTAGAGTTATAATAACCCTGGGTTAATTTAAATGAATTTAAATGCTGAATTTCTGAAATAGGTATAATTATAACAACACATCACACAGAGCAATTTTTTAATGTTATATATTTAGGTTCTTTTTTAAGACTTTATATTTCTGGGGCAGTTTTAGGTTCACAGCAAAATTGAGAGGAAGGTACGGAAAATTCTCATTTCTTTTTAGCTGAATAATATCCCAGTGTTTAGAGCAACTTTTTAAAGAATAACTGGGGGATTTCTAAACGTGTGTCTAAGTTTTAGAGCATCCGACACCGAGAAAACTCTTTGTCCCATACTAGGTTATTCAGGAAATATTTGTTGAATGGATGAATGGACGATTTAGGTAAATCAAATACCAACATTTTCAAAAATATCTAAAAATCTCCAATGTAATCTGGTGAAAAAAGAAACTTTTCTGTGAGTTCTATCAGCTGGAAGACAGGGCAGCGGGAAACGGCAGGAAAAGTCCATACATACGGGTCCTCAGACCCTGTGACCCGAATGCGTTCTTCTAGGAGAAGCAAACACGTTTCCTTCTTCATTTTGCTTTCATCTCTAGCAAACCTCTGAAATGTGTGATGCTTTTGGTTGATAGCATTTGCTCATGACTCTTTTATTATTTATTATTCTCTCTGCCCCCCTTTAATTTTCAGGTCAGCTGCTTTTGCAGAGAAAAGTAAGTACATGTTAGATTATAACAAGCACAAAATATTATTTTGGGTGGGACAGAGGGTCTGTACTTAAGAGTGTTCATTTTGTGCATTAAATGATAGACAGCGAACCCTGTGGCCCGCTTGGAAACCCTCAGGACTGTCCACAGCCCCTGCTTCCCCAAAGCCCGCCTTCCAGCTCCCCTTCCTCCCCCCTCCCCCCTCCCTGGCCTCCTTTCTGCCTTCACCTTCCGCCACCTGTTCTGTGTCCTTTTACGAGCTGCTCAGTCAGGAGCGGCCGCCGGGGGAGGCTCAGGACAGGCCCAGGAAGGACGGTTTGTTGGGCTCTCGGGTCCTAGAGGCAGGGCCACGCCGGGCACGTGGGGGGATGGCCAGGGGGTCAGGGGGCAGAGGACAGGGCAGAGGGAAGACTGAGGGCACGGCCTTTACTGGGGTTCCAGGGGAAAGGCAGGCGGGGCGGGGGGAACACGTACGATTGGCTGGTTTTAGTGATTTTGCTGGGCTTTGGGTGACAGGGCTGTCCCGAGCCTCTGGGCACCTGGCCTGGGTGTTTCGGGCAGAGGAGTGTCACCTCCCCGGGGGCGGGGCAGGCGGAGGAGGCCGGCCCTGGCCGGGCTGTTGGCATAGGTCACAGGCGGGCTCCTGGCTGGGCCCTTGGCTGGCGGGGGGTTGTCTCTGCCCAGCCAGACGGGACTTACGATGTCAGAGCATCACAGGAGACAGAAAATGAAAATATACCTGCAATACACCCCCCTGCAAAATCCCCTCTCCAGAGGCCTGGCCCCCAATTCCCGACTAAGTTACAGAAGGACGGGGTCTGCCCTGTGTTGAGCCCCTGGTGAGACCTTCCTCCTCACGCCCGGCTCGCGGCCGCGTTTCCTCTCGACCGTTTCACGACCCCTGCGCTCGGAGTCACTTACTCCCTGCTCCCACCCTGCACCTTAGCACGGGTCCCCCTACCGTGTGCCTTGCCCTGTGTCCTCTCCCGGGCCAGCGCTCCCCTCCCAGCTCCTCTTGTGCCCCTCAGTGCTCAGCCCAGGGCCCGACCCCCAGGATCGTCCCCGTGGACGGTTTTCTCAGCCGAGTCGCTTTGCTCTTGCAGATTGCGGCAAGGTGCTCGGCGGCTTACCCGACGTGGTGACCATAATGGAGGGAAAGGTGAGGGCAGGCAACGGGGTGCCCAGGGAGGGCGGCCGACGTGGGGGGCCCCCACGGCAGGCCCAGTGCCAGCAGCCGGGGTGGGGCGTCCTGGGTCCTGCTGGGCCCAGGCTGCCTCTGGGAAACTTGTGTCCTCAAAGGAGGGAATAGTCTAACCCTCCGAATGCACACAGAGCACCTTTCCCACCACGGGGAGACACATTACATGGTGTGTTTGTGACACCTGGTGTTTCCAGCCCCGGTGTCCACCTGGCTCTGACGCCACGGGTCCCGGGGCCAGTCGAGGGCGTGAATGAAGGGGCAGGTGGGCCACACCCACACCCTCGCCCACGCGACCCACCCGCCTCGTGTGAAGGTGGGAGCTGCCTTGTCAAGTGTGAAATAAAAAGAGCAATCTCCGCTCCAATTGTCAAGGTCATTTTGGGGTGTATAATGGAAGCCATTTATTGGAGTGCTAATCGGTCACCTGTCACTGGAATTACTGATATCTAATTGGTACTTCTCTGGGTGCTTGAGTGACTCTATCTCAGTGTCACAGGGACATAGCTACTTGAGAGAATTTTTATTAGGCCAAAACACGAAAACGTAGAGCCCTTTTCTTTAGCAGCTGAGGAAAACCTGGCGAGCTATACCTGGAGGTCATGGATTGAGGATTAGCACTAGTTTTATTTTATCCTGGACCGAAAGCATGCTTTGCTAAGTGTCCACAATGCAGTTTATCATAAGACAACGCAGTCTCTGGATTTGCCAGAAGAACTGGTAAAGGGAACCCATGAGTCTGAATATAAAGGAAATTTAGAACCAGGCTAAAAATATCTACCGGAAAACCCAGAGCTTGATTACCTTCAAATTCTTTAATCAACTTACGCATGGATTAGATCTGGGAATAAATAGAAAAGATTACCTTTGAGTCTTCTCTCCAGCTGCCCCAGGAAGCTGTGAACTTCCTGCTCTTTTTGGATCCCTGGTGTCTAGTGTGGTGCCTACATACGTAAAGAGCGTGTTGACTAAATAAATGTCCTGAAGGGCAGATCAGTAGCCGAGTGGGTGGAGGGCCCAGGCTGCTCGGAGGCCGCCAGGCTTTTCTTTCTCTAACTCTCCCCTCTCTGCCCACCCTCCCCCCAAGACCTTGAACCTGGCCTGCACGGTGTTCGGGAACCCGGACCCGGACGTGGTGTGGTTCAAGAACGACAAGGTCATCGAGCTGAGCGACCACTTCGTGGTCAAGGTGGAGCAGTCCAAGTATGTCTCCGTGACCATCAAGGGTGTGACCTCCGAGGACTCGGGCAAGTACAGCATGCACGTCAAGAACAAGTACGGGGGCGAGAAGATCGACGTGACGGTCAGCGTGTACAAGCACGGGGAGCAGATCCCCGACGTGGTGCTGCCCCAGCAGGCCAAGCCCAAGCTCATCGCCGCGTCCACGCCCTCGACCACCCAGTGAGGGGCGGCCCAGGAGCCAGATGGCGCGGGTGCTCGTTCCCAGCAGGTGACGAGGGCCCGCGACATCCAGCGTGGCTTGATAGTCAATCGTGCGTTACGGTTTTAGTCTTCGTGTTTGGTGGTTAGGGGTTTCTGTCCTTCTAAGCGGAAACGCGAATGTTTTCCGGGAGGCTGCACCGCTGTGTCTGCAGGCGCTGGGCGGGGTGGGTTGGAGGTGAGCTGACATTGCCCTGGGGTCGTGCCCTCTAGTGCCCTCAGGCCTAGGGGCGCTGAAATGCTGGTGGGACAGCGTGTGTGCCTCGTACTCCCAGCTCTCTCTTGCTTCAGGTGAATAAAACTTTCAAAGGCAACTTGCGGTGTCTCTCCTGTACCATCGCGTCCCCAGCACATCTGCCTGCTCCCCTCTGGCTTGTTTAATTATGGGTCACGGTGCAGCTTCACAGCTGGAACAAGCGGGTGATGCACCCCAAGCCGGGAGCCTGGGGCGGGGACCAGACTCCCAGCACAGCCCGCTACCCCCAGCAGCTTCCCCGTCAGGACTTGGGCCCGAGGCTACTGGACTGGGAAGGTGACGTCTCGTGTGGGCTTAGAAATGTCCACTGGGTGTAAAATCACTGTCGGGAAAACAAAATACGTAGATGGCCGCGTGCTTTTTGAGTGTGTTAATTAAGGCATTTCGAAGGGAAGAAAACGCTTTTGAAACGATCACAGTAGTGGTCATGGGAGGAAACGTGAAACTTGGCCATTTACAGAAGATCTCTTGGTGAAGATTTAAAAATGTGTGGGATGAACATATCCTTTCTTTGAACTTTTCTCCCTTTTTTGGAAAGAGGCTGAAATTCCTCTGGCATAAAAATCCTATCTCCGTATTTTAGTTTTGTACTAAACGTATTGCTCCATAACAGAGAAAGCTTTGAGAGTCCAGAATATTCTCTCTCTGTGTCATTAAGGCCAATCCAAACTCTATGACATTGGGTTATATTTTCCTAAGGTAATCAAAGAAATCCTGACATGTAAGTACGTCCCTCCCTCATAATGCCAGCCAGCTGAGCAGGCTTCTGTGAGTCTCGATACGAATTTTTAAAATCATTTTTACCTCTTCTGTTGTACAGGTGATCTTTAGCTGAGTTTCTTATTACTGCAAAGTCCACCAGTGTTCCCAAGAACATCGTTGGCAAGGGTAGGCCCAGGCAGATTTCTCTATATTTGACCTTTATTTAGTTAGAAAGAACTTGCTTATTTTTTAGTTCAAGTAGTCATTTTTGTTTAGCCGTGGTAAAATTCCCTCTGGGTCCCAAGCCCTGAGAATCTGGGGCCGATGGGGTTCCTGGTCTGAGTCCAAAACCTGAGAAAAAGGCGCTCCGAAGTCGAGGGCAGGAGCAGACCGGACTTCGAATTCCCTTTCTCCACCTCTTCGTTCTATTCAGGCTCTCAGAGGATTGGATGCAGACGCCCACGCTGGGGAGGGTGATCTTCACTCAGTCTGCAGATTCAAACGCTGATCTCTTCCAGACACACGACCTCACAGACACGCCCAGAAACACTGTTTTCCCAGCTCTCTGGGTATCCCTCAGCCCTGCCCAGGTGACACACAAAATCAGCCAGCCCCCTACCACAGGGTGCGGCGGCCTCCCCGGGGGGCACGTCCAGAAGCACGATATCCCACTGTCCTTCACTGGAAGTTGAATTTCCCCGGACGACCCGGGGTAGCTGCTCTGTCTGTGTCCCTGTGGCTCACAGGCCACCATCTGCGGGGGCGCTTTAGGACCAGGTAAACACCCTTCTCCTCGGCGCTTTCCCACCCGGATTTACCTCGCACTGATAAGTCTCCTCTGAATCCATCTTCGTTCCGAGGGTTGAGGAGGGTGGTGTTTCTGACAGCCGCACCCTCCAGGCTTCTTACTCAGCATCCGGCTCTGAGCAAGGGTCCCCTCCCCGTCGGGCGTGGGTTTACGTGTTGTGCTTATGTCTATGTGAATGTCTATATTTATCATCTTCACATTGGACCCACGGATTCCTATTTTATTCAGTGGATTGTAATATCTTACTGTCCTTATTTATTCTTATTCCCAACTTGTCCAGATTCAGCTTGAATACCGTGTTCTGTGTTTGGCACCTGGTGTGGGGAGTCTCCTTTCTGGGGGTTTTTGTCTGGGTGTCACCCGTACCTCCGACCTCTCAGCGTCCACAGGCTGGGATTTTGTGAGGACTTTCCTCCTGGTCATTTGAAGTTTGCGGTGACCTTTGTCCCCTAATACCGAAGATGTCAAGTTCACATGTGGCTTCATTTTCACTCCTGCCTCAGTATGAAAGCTTGTGATGAGACACATCTGCCTCTGTTTCACGACCTCAGGCCTTGGTAAGGACGACTCCTTGCAGAAACACGGTGCGTGGAGCCCAGGTCCAGCAGCGAGTTCCAGCTCAGCGAACGGCCAGCTTTTTATTACGGGCAAGCCATTTGGATTCTTTTCTTTGGAAAACATAATATTTAATTATCATAGCATAAGGTACTCTTTTTTTTTTAAGGTAGAATAAACATTTAATAAAAACATAAAACACAATCAGACACAAAGACAGATGAAAATACCCTCCCATGTACCTTTTCTTTTTTTTTTGCAATCCTATCATAAATGGTATACATTTTTTTATACAGCAGGTTCTTATTAGTTACCTATTTTATACATATTGGTGTATACATGTCAATCCCAATCTCCCAATTCATCCCCCCCCAACCCCGCACTTGGATTATTTTAGGTCTTGTTTTCTTGCATCTACAAAAATGGAGGAAAATGATGCCTTCTACGAGTGAGTGTGATATGTATTCTGATAGCTCAGTTATAGAAAGAGTGAATTTCAGATTCATATGATTATGAAATGTGGTAGGTGAGGGTGGATTGGGGGCTTTTAAAGAAATCAACCCTCAGTTAAAAATGTCTAGTTCTCTGGCCACCTCATGAGAATTGTTAGGTATAAATGCATATGAATCAACCATGGAAGAAGGCTTCATCTGGGAGGAGAACAGGTTGAGCAGGTGGGAACGTAAAGGATTGAAGTGTGACTCGGCATTTGTAAAAATGACGCTTCACCAAACTGATGATGTTACCAGACATCAGCTTCCAGTACTGAGACAGGACCTACTAAGGGGACCACAGACTGAAACATTGTTTTGTAGCTTAAACATTCCTGCTAGCTGCTTATCACCCAGAGAATGTGTCACTGCTTCTGTGTGTACGTTCAAAGGGAGCGAAATCACTGTCTTGAAGAGATACCTGCACCTCCACGCTCCCTGCAGCGTTATTCACAATAGACAAGACATGGCAACAACCTGGGTGCCCATCAAGGGTGAGTGGAGAAGGAAGATGTGATGCATATTTGTGAACACACACACACACACACACACACACACACACACACAATGGAATTCTGCTCAGCCATAAAAGAGAATAAAATGTTGCCATTTGCAAGGACATGGATGGACGTCCAGGGCATTATGCTCAGTGAAAGAGCCAGGCAGATGAAGACACACGTGAAATTTAAAGAAGCTGAACTCAGCAACAGAGAGTAGAATGGTGGTTACCAGGGGCTGGGGGGTGAATGGGGAGATGTTGGTCAAAGGGCACAAACCTCCACTTACAAGATGAATAAGTTCTGGGGGGTCTAATGCACAGCATGGCGACTATAGTTGATCATACTCCATTGCATACTTGAAAGTTGCTAAGAGATTAAATCTCAAATGTCCTCACCACAAAACAGAAATAGTAATTATGTGATTTGAGGCTATGGCGGGGTCATCATTTTACAGTAGACACACGTGTCAAATCATCCTACATCTGAAACTCATGCAATGTTATACATCAATCATATTTCAATACACCCAGGGGAAACGTCTGTGTTAACTCGTTCAACTCACGTGGGAAATACAGAGATTTTGTATCTTCTAAAACTGGGCATTGAGATTGCCCATATCCAATTTTTAAGCAATAATTTTGAAGTTACCTCATTCACGTTCACCTCTCTGCCCTCAGGCCTGGCCAGAATGAAGCTGCGTGGGGTGAGAAAGTGAGCCCGAGGTTCCTTTCCGGGAACGCTGTGTTTTCAAGCATCAGAAGGGCTTTTTGGCAAAAGCAGGGCTTCCTGCAGTCAGAACGCCCAGGACCAGGGCGGGTCCTGATTGCGTAGGATTCAGTCCCCCTCACCTTCTGTCAGATGAATCCTGAACACCAACGCCCTTCCTAAAAGAATCCGCCACTTTCTATAGTCAATAAACATGAAAATGAAGCCCATTGCTTATGCTGATGCCACCTGCATTTCCGTTTTCAGAAAAGGAGGCCCATGCTGGATAGTTACCTCTATGGTGGAGAGTGTGACTGATGCCATTACTAGGGCTTGAATTTCATAAGTCTGCCTCATTCAGCCCGTGACAAATGTGCCGCTTTCAGTAAAACGTGTGTGTTTTTTTTCCATGAAACGTTTTCACCCAGAAGTGCAGTGAGAATCCACATGTGAACGTTAATGACTTAGAAAATTAAAAACCATAAATAGAGAAATTAAAATTCATAAAAAGTACACTCGCATTAACGAAACATGAAACAAATGAACAGACGCATATTTGTGACACATCTGAGAGTGTCTCATTAGTGGGTGGATATTTATGAAAGTGTTTTTTAAAAAATGGATTCAAACAATTTTTTAACTAAATGAAGGTCGGTTTGTGTGTCTATCAACGGGGAAAAAAGTCGGTAACTGGAGAGCGAAGGCTTTGTTTCTACTTCACAGAAAGTTGTTTCTCACGTTTGGGGTTCTGGGCTAGTGCTTGAGAGAAGTTGGGGTTCTGTTAAGGTGGGCTTCGAGCAAGGGTGAGAGCTGCATTAGGAATGTGATCAAGGACACAGGGAAGTTGGGGTGCCTTCGCATTCTCAGGGGGAGAGGTAAGGGGGGCTGTCTATGGAGGTCAGACCAGCGCGGTTCTCCTGATTTTCTCCAGGAGTCGGGGAGTCTAGGCCTGGCGGGGTCTGACCTCAGCTCACCTTTCCACTCTGGAGGTTGGGAAAGAAGATCCTCAGCAGATGGTCAGGCGGCGTCAAGAGAGGAAGGTCCCACTTTGTGTTCTGTGTTTTGTTTTTTTTTAAATTGATTTACTGGTTATTATGTGATTGTTGGACAGTTATGAAAAACCAATAGGAAGATGTCAGAGGTCACATTAATTTCATGAAACCACTTTGTGGTCTTACCGCTGGACTGATCCTGTCCACCGGGGTCAGCCGACGGCCCACCAGTTCCAAAGTGTCTTCTCTTTAAACTGTCTGGCAATTTCCAGACTCTGACCCAGACGGCCCTACGGCTGCCCTCCGTTTGGTGACCTTAGGCAGGCTTCCCCCCGACTCGACTCGAGCCTGTGACTCCCTCAGAGATGCAGGGAAGCCTTCCCCCGGCCTCCTGCCGGTTTCACAGCCCGGGCCCTGGAGCCCCTCTGCGATGCGACCGTCAGGGGGACAGGGCCCCGTCTCCCAGTCTCTGTGGGCGTCAGAATGTCACTCCAGGGGGCTCCCAGTGGCAGCCACAGCCCGGGGAGTTCAGGTCAGATTTGCCGCCGGTTGGTTTATTCTTCAGAAATAAGGATCCCTCTTCTTCCCCCCAGCCCTTCCTCCCTCCCTTCCCCCTCCCCCCACCATGTCCCTGTTTAATCTCCCAGCCCCTCTGCACCGAGGGGGCCAGAGCTGTGAGGACACTGGCCCTGCCATCCACGCACCAGGCGCCGGGCACAGTCACCGACCCAGGTCCTCCTCCGTCCGCTGTGAAACGGAGACAGTGGTGGGACCTGACCCCCAGGTTCCGTATGAAGCTTGGTGGTCACGTGACGAGCACAGAGAAGGCGCTGAGGCCGGTGCCTGCTGCACAGCAAGGGCTGCGTCCGTGCTTGCTCTCACGGTGACCGTCACTGTATGACTATTTAATATTAACATTTAATATTTAACCCAGATTACTTTCCTCTTGACTTTTTCCCCTCTTTTTCCTCATCCACACTTTGTTGCTTTTTCTCAACCATCTTTTCTGTGACTTGATGTAAAATCTGAGGCCGTGCTTCACCATTTCTCTTCAGGGACGTTTTCCGCGCGTCGGGGCCCGTCCCCGTCCTTCGCGGTCGCTCGCGTGGAGCTGCGGAGCCGCGGGACGGTGTCTTCCTCTCCGTCCCCGTGCTCCCTAAACACTCATTTTAAACTGAGGCCGCGGGGATGCTGGGCTTTGCACCTCCTTTCCTTCAACGTGGTGGTTTTGCGGCCTTAGCCGTAGGAGAGGGGATTGTGGGTAATCAGTGGCAGTAGTTCCATAGCGACATGGGTCACGCTTACCTCTCCATCACGGACGTTCACAGGGCACTGCAGGTCGCACCGTGGCTCTGGTGTGAAGCAGTGCCCCACGCCGGGCCTCACACTTCTCTCCATTTGGTGCCACAATCACACGCAAACACACGGCGGGATCAGCCTCACACACCAGCCTGGCGACCGTGGTCCCTCCAGGCAGTGGCAGCCGGTGCCACGGGAGCTCCCGTGACCTGTGACCCCTCGGGCCGCAGCTCAGAGATGCAGCACGGCCGCCCGCGGGCAGGGGGACAGGATGGTGGCCGGTCACTCAGAAGGCAGGTGGGGCTGAAAGGATGCACTACCGGCAGGGTTTTTATAGAAGCCTTTGCTTTCCTCGCGTCACCTCTGATGTGCATCTTGTTTGCTGGAAAAAGAACTCAATATAACAGGCTTTGCAAGGCCCGCTTCTCCGCGGCGCTGGCTTTTAAGCTCAGATGAGCACTACCGGCTTCAAACGGTTTCTCTGTCCTCAGTGCAGATCTGCCCCAGACCCAGGTTCAGCCCCTTTCTGCCGGCACTCTCTCGGCTGCGTTCCCACAGTTCCCGCTTGGAGTGAAGTGATGAGATAAGCCAGCTCTTAGAGATAATAGTTCTCCGCCTCCGGAACAAGCTCTCAATGCTAAATTAATGAACGTGGAGAAAGCTCTCCCAGCCAGTTCCTGTGCTCGGGGCCCTGAAACCTCTAGATGGCACTCGGAGAACAGGTACCGAACGCCTGCCTGCACGGGCAAACCGGATCCATCTTTTTGATGCAAACACATTGCTTAGTGAATGGAAGATTATTAAAGGCGTTATGCTTATCCCAGTGACAAGGACAGGTCCAGCAAATTATTGTGTCCAGGAAATAGCAGGTCATTGTGAAGGCAATAATATAGCCTCTTAATCTTCACGTGGTACACATTAGAAGGAATAAAACATACCTTGTAAGATATTACAAGGCTCTTACTACATCAGTGAAGTCATAAAAAGATGTGATCTATCTATACATTAAGTTTGGGGTATGAATGTTAAATATTCCGTGTTTCAAAGAGGCATGTCAAACGCAGCAGATGCCCTCATTTTTCAAAGCAGTGAATTACAGCATTGGAATTTTTCCCATGATGATGGGAAGCAAATTATGCTGTGGAGCTGTCGGGTGAGGGTGTGGGATCTGAACCAGAGGAGTTTCTGGATCTTCGGGGAGCTGTGATCACCCAGGTGCCCTTGTTTGTCCTTGAGCACTTTCTCAATGGTTGCCCTGCTTCTCGATTTTTCAAAGGACTTTTTCACAATGCATGTTTGGGAGAGGAAGCTGCCAGGGGGGCATTAGCAATCCCTATCACCTTTTGTCTCATAGTGGACAAACATGGTTAGTTTTGGGGATCTCTAATTTTTAATTTTTATTGCCCCTTGGACGTATAGTTAAATAAGAAATGGAACAAAAGATTACACATAACAATCTCTCTTTTTTTTTTCCTGGCTTAAGATAGCTGAAAATCCATTTAAACCTCATTTTCGCATAGAATTATGATGGTAGTTTTTAAACAAAGGGGGCATATAAAAGAGGTACATTAAAGGGGTATATGAAAAGCGAAAATGAAGGTAAACAATCCCCACTCAATTCAGCTTTATGACGCCAAGGCCACACCACGTCTGCTCTTCTGCTTCCTCTTCTTCACTCCGCTCCCTGCTCCAGCTCTCACTCACCAGCCACACTAATGTATCTGCTTTTATTTTATTAAAGATGTTCCTCCGCTTCTCCGGTAATGCAAACATCGTTTCTTTCGTTGTTTTTAATACATTGCTGTAGAAAAGTGGTGAACACAGCGTCGCGGGGAGAGCTCAGGATCTAGTCCTGGCTCTGTTGGAACCCAGCTGCACAGCAACCTTGGGCAAATCTTTATCTTTCTGTGCCTCAGTTTCCTTATCTGTAAAAGTGGGACCAGCAGTTCTCCAACTGAGCTCCATCCATGTACCACAGGGGTGTCACCACATCACCAGCTCCCCAACACACTTCGGGCCCCGCCATCATGACGCTCAGCTTTCGGCTCGTATGCGGGGCTTTCCAAAAGACTCCTTTTCAACAGGTTCTTGGGATTTTTCAGGCAGTTCAAAAGTTTCCTAAAGTACTTCTCAGATCTGAACTTTAGGACATCAGCTTCTCGTCTGTCGTTTTGACGAGGAGTCAGTTCAATATCTCAGCTGCCAGCCAGTGGGCGCGCGGAGGGCAGATGCGGTGCAGGCGCAGGTGGGCTGGGCAAACACACCTGCGTGCCGCCGGAGGCGTGGTGGAATCTGGGCTCCAGCAGGTTCTCTGGCTTCAGGGACGGCTCCTACCCCCAGGATGCCCATGCTTTTGGCTTTGTTCCCACGTCCTAGTTGAACCACTGAGCGCGTTTAAAGAAACAGATCACCACGTGGCAAAAGATGGCTGACCCCCGGAGACCACCAGGTGAGAAACAGAGAAGCAGGCCGCCTTCGAGAACACCTGCCACCCGCAGGAAGCCGGCTCTGAAGGGATGGAGGACGCCCTAAGTTCAGCAGGGCGTTCATTAACCAGGAAGGGTGTCAGGACCCTGGGGACAGCAAAGGGGCTAGAAGGGACCTGGAATCCAGGGACAAATCTTCTGAGCATTCAGGGCCCAGACAGCTCAGCGCTCTGGGTGAACAGAGGCGGGAGGCCCAGGGCCGCCCATGCTGGGAAAGGAAGGGGCACAGTGAGCTTCCGGGGTGGGGGGCGGGGGGAGCCTGCTCCAGCCGGTGGGTGGGGCCTCTCCTACAAGTGGGCGGCACCTGCTCCAGCCGGTGGGTGGGCGTGGTGCTTGCTGTACCTGGTGGCCGGGGCCTTGGGGCCTCCACCCCTTCAAGACCCCACTCAAGGCTGTCATCTGGTAGCTAGAGTGACTTTTTTAGATGCCCCAGTTCTTTTGACCAATGGAAGAAAACGCCCGGGGAACAGGTTTCCTTGTTTTCCCTTCTAAGGATTAAAAGAAGAAAAAGAAAAAGCAAGTGCTCCTGTTTATCACCTAGGCTACCGAAGTAAAGGGATGCTTAAGTATTTCCCACCCCTACGCCACTGCTACCTGCCTTCCAGTCTTTTGAGAAAGGGATCTGTCGGGCTCCAGCCATGTGGTCGTCACCGCTCATTTGCCTCCTCACTCCGGGAGCGCTGGGACCACCCAGCCCTGTGCCCCCCACCGCTCAGCGGTCAGTTCATTTGATTGCTGCTCATTACACCTTTGCGTGAAGCAATAGAGGCGGCGAACTTTGCATTTTTCCAGCAAGAATTCACGTCTTAGGCCTGAAGTTCCCGTGTTCAGCTGGCAGAGCGTCTTAGCCGTCCGAGGCCCGGGGACGCCGGCCTAGCCCACGTTTCCAGCTCTCTCCCAGGCCGCTGCTCCTACCACCAGGGGCTTCACAGTCCTTTACATATTAAAAAAATTGTAGTAACAGCACTTCTACAGAGGAGTTTTTCTCTGTAGGAGAGAGTTTTTCTCTGTAGGAGGAGTTTTTCTACATTACCCTTGTCTGCCATGTTTCTCGAAAGGGCACCCTTAGGGAGTGTGAGTATAAAGATGGCAGGTGAAGATGTGTTTTAATTAAATCCTAGCCTTAAAGGGTAATACAGGGAACATGGGCTCTCACACACGCGGATTCCTTCATGTGGGTCGCAGCGTTTGTGGCCGTCCAGTCGATCTTAGATTATGTTCTAGGCCACAGACGTAATTTCTTGTAGTGCTGTCTGCTATGAGCTTTCTGTCTGGGACACTACTTAAAGATTAGTGGCAGTTTCTGCAGAGAGATGATTTCTTTTCTTTTTTTAAAAAAATTTTATTTATTTATTTTATTTTTGGCTGCATTGGGTCTTTGTTGCTGCGTGCGGGCTTTCTCTAGTTGCAGCGAGCGGGGGCTACTCTTCGTTGCGGTGCGTGGGCTTCTCATTGTGGTGGCTTCTTTTTTGCCGAGCATGGGCTCTAGGCGTGCAGCTTCAGTAGTTGTGGCATGCGGGCTCAGTAGCTGTGGCTCGCGGGCTCTAGAGCGCGGGCTCTAGAGCGCAGGCTCAGTAGTCGTGGTGCACGGGCTTAGTTGCTCCATGGCACGTGGGATCTTCCCGGACCATGGCTCGAACCCGTGCCCCCTGCATTGGCAGGCGGATTCTTAACCACTGTGCCACCAGGGAAGCCCCAGAGAGATGATTTCTTAACTTACCAAACGTCATGCTCTTTAACTAAATGACTTCACTTGTTAGTCAGCCTACATCTTGGTATTTACTTGTACATTGATGTAGACCATCCTTGAAAGGCTCTTCTCTTCCTTGAGGCTGTGACAGACTCCAGAATGCAGAGTGGCCTTGGCTGAGGGGCAGGTAACACGGAGCAACGTGAATATCTCATCATTTATAATTGACACTCCCTTTTCCAGTCTTTTTGTGCCCTTACAGTTCAAGCCTTTAATCCCTCTGACCAAGACTCTCCCTGGCTTCCTCCCTGGGCACTCATCCTCCGACTCCTCCCAAAACCGCCTGTTGCACAATTAATCCTCCGAAAGCAAAGCATTGATAAAGAAAGTTTCTGTTCTACTGGCCATAAACAAGAAGGAAATGTTGCCATTTGCAGCAACATTGATGGAACCGGAGGGCATTGTGCTACGTGAAATAAGCCAGACAGAGAAAGACAAATACTGTCTGATCTCACTTATATGTGGAACCTAAAAAAAATGCAACAAACTAGTGACTATAACAAAAAGGAAACAGACTCACAGATATAGAGAACAAACTAGTGGTTACCAGTGGGGAGAGGGAAGGGGGAGGGGCACGACAGGGGAAGGGGAGTAAGAGGTCCAAACTATTATGTATAAAATAAGCTACACAGATATACTGTACAGCACAGGGAGTATAGCAAATATTTTATAACTATAAATGGAGTATAATCTTTAAAAATTGTGAATCACTATGCTCTACACCTGTAATTTATATACTATTGTACATCAACTAGACTTCAATTTAAAAAAATGGAATCATACCAAACAAAAAAAAGAAAGCATCTGTTCAAATATCTTTACATGACTCCTTGTTTCCTGCAGATCCTCAGCCTGACTTTCATTTGATATAACACACTCTTTCGTTCTGCACACACGTGGTCTAGAGGAGCCCCGCCCATCTGTCAGGGCTACCCTCACACTCCACCTCTGTTCTGGAAAAGAGCGTCTGCCCTTCGTTGGTCCTAACCCTCTTCTCTGCTGGAGCTCCCTCCAGCTGATCTGTCTCCCAGATGCCCCTCTCCTCTATTTCTCCCTTCTTCCATTTATCAGAGGAACCCTCATATCATGCCTTCTCCATGGAGCTGTTTTTTGATTCTTCTAAGAGGTGGAAGCCACTTTATACCATCACTTCTTCCTGGAACCAGTTTTTGCTCATATTTTCTATGAGGTTTGTTGAATCTGATGGCACAGTGCTGGTCGTGTACTTTATTTCCCATGTTAATGGACTCTTGATCCCCAGAAGGAAGCGCATATTCTCATCCCTCTAATACTGTTTGTGTTCCCTTTCCTGAACATTCTGTATCATCCCACATTCTTATTCAGTTCTCACATTCTTATTCAGTTCTCACATTCTTATTCAGTTCTCACATTCTTATTCAGTTCTATCTGGGCCCATTGCTGCTGGGAACCTGTCTGAGCCTCCGCGCTTTTCTCAATCTGGCAGATGTAAGCCCCACAGAGACCCCTCCCGCAAGCCCACTCTTTTGGCTCCTCACCTGAACTGCTTTGGCTGGGTCATACTTCCTCGCAGGGGCATCTGCATAATGTTGCTGGAATTCCCACCTGAAAAGATCCCCAGTTAGAGGGCCATCCCAGCCCTTCCAGAATCTTAGAATTCAAGTCGATTCTATCTGTGCCCATTACTTCACTCCGGGTCACAGAAGCATCCCTGTTGGCTCCCAGCTGGTGGTGTGGTGGACACCGTTCTTTCCGGATCTGTGGCTTATTACGTTTTCTGATCTGTTTTCCTGAGGTTTCACTCCCACTTCCTTCTATACAATGTTACCCATAATTTTTTGAGAATTTACTTCTTTTCTATTTTTATGTTCAACCGATCAGCATCATTTTTACAATGATGTGGTCTCAATTGAATCTAGTCAGGAAAATGGGTTTTTTTTCCCAAAATTGCAGCTAAGGGTTCCCTTGAGGCCTATCAGTATGGTAACACAGACATTGATTTCTTTATAAATAAACAACCATTTAAACCTCAAGAATTACAAAGAAAGAAAGAAAGAAAGAGGTAACTACATGGGTGATGGCTGTGTTAATTAGCTTGACTGTGGTGATTATTTCACCCTGCATATGTAGTATCAAATCATCATGTTGTATGTCTTTCATACGTATACTTTTTGTCTGTTGTACCTGGAAAAAGAAGAATTAGGTGCTAGAACCTCAGCATTGATGTTTCCACCCAGATCAAGTTCACATGATCTTTAAGACAGACACACTGAATAGGAACTCTTCTCCCGATAGTATTTATTTTTCTTCTGCCCTCTTTTCCATTTATCTTAGTTTTGGTGTTTATTTTTTACACAATTTTTTGGTAATAATGGTTAAATTGGGACTCTTCTTTGAAGGAATAAATATATTTTAAGTTTGATGAAGTCGTTATAGTCTGTGAGGACGAGAAATAAAAATCAAACGATAAACAGTCTCACAAATCAACCAGGTCTGCTCGTCCAAAGCTTCTACGGGATCAGTGTGGTTACATGAACAAGTCTCAATCTTAACACGTATCGCAACATTGAGAAAATTGCTTGTATAACGTCTGGTGTAACAAATAGAAACTGTACCTTAATGTATCTCAGTGATAACTGCGGAGTAACGGCAGTTGGAGCTAAATTGTACTCCTTGGTGGAGCTGGAGAGCATGTCCTCCGGGATTAATTAGTTGTTCTGTTCCCAGCATCGAGCACCGTCTTGTCTCTGCTGCTCAATCGACGTGTCAACTGCCCTCAACTCAGACTCACGAGGCGTCTTTAACTTGCGAGTTTACCATTTACTCTGGAGCCTCAGGAGACAGACCTCTTCGCTGTTCAGCTGCTCTTCCTCACGTTTCAGCTACAGACACACGACACGCATTCTCTGGACAGGTTTCCAGAAACGCAAGCAGCCGCTGGCTGGTCCTTGCTGGGCTGGGAGGGGCGGGCGGCATCCCTGGTCCCCTTAGCCTGATTCTCCATCGCCCTCAATTCAGCTTGTGTTTATTTGCGGCGAAAATTCCCTCTTACCTTGGCTAAAAAGATATGAATCGTGTACAGACCACAAAACAATAAGATAAATCAAGGAGGTGGAAGCTACAGAAAACAGCCGTTCTCAGGGAATGAGGGCAGGTATCCGCTTTAGGCTGGACCCCACTTCTTAGCTAGATGAGGGTCAGTGACCCCTTCTCTGGCCTTGGGCTCCTGATTGTAAACAGGCACTCGTGGGCGGCAGGGGTATGAGGGCTGTGAAAGTCAGACCCCTGCCCTCGGAGTAAAACTGCCCGCTTCTGCCTCACGGAAATGGATAGTTGCAGGCATTTGAGCTGATTTGGGACAGATTTCTTAAACTAATGTCAATAAAATATGTTCCCTGGTATGTTATTCTTAACACCGATTTGTCGCATAAGAGAAATAGTGAATCGCATTTCCCTTTTTGATTGTAGGAAGGGGATCTCCCCCAGACAGCTATTACTAACCTGGACACAGATCTGGCCTAAGGGTTAAAGAAAAAAAAGGTTTGTTTTCTTGTAGTTTTTACCAGGGGAAAAGAAACACGTGAGGTAACGCTGTTCCCTGCTGTAATTAAGTTGAAGATAAAACCTTACTTTTTTTTTTTTTTTGTCCATCAAGGGTAAAAAGAGCAGATGAATCTCTCCTTTTCTTATAGTAAAAGCATGTGAAGGTGATGAGCAGGGTCTTGGGCCCAAGGCGGGTGCTGCAGGTGCCTTTGCCGGGGTTGAATCGCCTGGGTTAACAGAAAGAAAGCAAAATACAACCACCACCAGCAACAAAGCACCGTATCTACAGGCACAAGAAAGCCGCTTAGAATCTCCCCATTCCATGGACGGAAAAATACAGCCTTTGAGGTATTTCCTTTGATTACTTCAACCAAACACCATAACCTATGTATTGCCCCTTGTTTAGATATTGTTTTTTGACTAAATGAGAAAACTTGATCACTTAATGATTTTATCATCATCAGTGGAGGTGCCACTCACCAAGAAACAAAGGATAAAATAAGGAAACGATTTCGAAAGACGATGTTCTTCACATCAAAACAGGAAAGCGGCCCCAAAGTGTTTGGGTGAGATGGTATAAGTGAGCATTTCCCACGTTCGTGTTTTCGTTGTTGAGCTTCCGTCCTCCATGAAGGCAGGGACGCAGCACAGAGACTTTGGGGTCTGAGGTCTTGAGTCCAACGTGGGCAGCACGTGAGCTACGTGCTGGGGACCTTGGAGACCTCACCTGTGGGACGGAGAGATGGGTGCTCCCAAGTGGTGGTCCAATGACGTGTGGGAACCAGGAACCTGATGGTAACTTGAATAATCATGTGAAACGGAGGCTGCCCAGGGAAGGGGGTGGATTCACACTCAGTTTCTCTGATTTATGAACCAGCAGGTCCGCAAGCAGGACTGTGGAAGCGCGATGAAGATGTAGCTGCCGCCTCACGTCGTCTCAGAGGCAGAAGGATGGAGGAGCACGTGAAATACACCACATCTATTCAGAGACAGGAAACCCTCACTAGCCCAGCACAGAGCTTTGAGTCTCAGCTAGCTCGTCTCAGCTAGCTCCCCTTGACACGCTCCGTATCTCCAATGAGAAGAATACTCAGGCGGGAGCTTTGTTACCTGTCAATTGCAACAATTTAATTTCCAGTTCCATGGAACTGCTCACCTGTTCAAGTTTGTGAGATTTCAATTTAATAAACATTTGCAAACTCTTTGAGAACGTGAGTAAATAAAAAAAAGATTTTGTTTGCTGAATCTATAACTCACTGAAAAACTGTGAGACTATGTGGTACCTTGGCCCCTGGGAATGTGCCCTCAAGCTGGAAGATGCAAGATGATACGCCTTGGGAGTGTCCTGAGGGATTTCCGAGTCTGCCTCCCCTGGACCCAGCCCTGTCCTGCAGCCACAGGCCTCCAGGTGGCCCCAGTGAGGCTCCCTCTTCCTGGACCCACTACCTCTCCTTTCAAACATCTGATGCGTGGCTTTGCCATGTAAATTTGGTTTCTTGAAGTTTTCTGTTCCTGATTTTTTTTTTTTTTTTAAACATCTTTATTGAAGTATAATTGCCTTACAATAGTGTGTTAGCTTCTGCTTTATAACGAAGTGAATCAGTTATACATATACAATATGTTCCCATTTCTCTTCCCTCTTGCATCTCCCTCCCTCCCACCCTCCCCATCCGACCCCTCTAGGTGGTCACAAAGCACCGAGCTGATCTCCCTGTGCTATGCGGCTGCTTCCCACTAGCTATCTATTTTACATTTGGTAGTGTATATATGTCCATGACACTCTCTTACCCTGTCACATCTCACCCCACCCCCTCCCCATATCCTCAAGTCCATTCTCTAGTAGGTCTGTGTCTTTATTCCCGTCTTGCCACTAGGTTCTTCATGGCCTTTTTTTTTTCCCTTAGATTCCATATATATGTGTTAGCATACTGTATTTGTTTTTCTCTTTCTGACTTACTTCACTCTGTAGGACAGACTCTAACTCCATCCACCTCATTACAAATACCTCCATTTCATTTCTTTTTATGGCTGAGTAATATTCCATTGTATATATGTGCCACATCTTCTTTATCCATTCGTCTGTCGATGGACATTTAGGTTGCTTCCAGGTCCTGCTATTGTAAATAGAGCTGCAATGAACATTGTGGTACATGACATGTTCCTGATTTTAAGGGGCTTGCAGAATCTTTCCCTGTGGTTACTTCACTCACCACCAGGCACTACCTTCAGATTGTGTGTAATTAAAACACCTTGAAAAACCATTAGGAACAATTAACCTTGTCAGCTAACAATGGATACCTTATAATTATCTCTCTCCTGTTTATAATCTTCTTTCTAACAAGCTGATTTATCCTATTTCTATAACATTAAATGGTGGAGACCCAATTAGCAAAGGCTAACTTGGGCAAGCAGGTACGAACAGGGGAAACACTTTTCTGAAGAGAAACATAAACTCAAACCATAAAGTACAGGCTCAACACAGAGGTCAACATGTCCACCACGCATGGCCATTGAGGACGCTGGTCACAAGCAGAGGAATGTCCAGTGTGTATGTCCACAAACACAGCGGCTTCGGGGTCTTGTGGGTACTTGTGCCCAAACTGGCTGACACCCCAGGAGGTCCTACTTCCTCAGAGTGCACGGGTTTCCCCAGGGGTGTGTACAGAATGTTGTAGAACAAGTCCAGTGCAGTGCCCACTGCCAGGACCCTCCAGTCCAGGAAAAGGGGACCTCTTGAGCCCACAGGCTGCTGACCACATCGCAAGTTGCAGGAACGAGACACTTGCCAAGCTCCCTGGACCCTCGGTCTCCCATCCCTTCCCGCTGCCTCTCTTCCCAGTGGTACTCAGGGAGCAGGGAGAACAGAGGCCACTGTGCCAGTGAACTTCACCTTCACCTCCTGGGCTCACAGGCTCTAGCCTTCCTCCAGCCCAGGCTAACCTGTGTCCTACGGTGGGCTGTAGCTTTTTAGAGCATCAGTGCTATGGCGCATTCTACCTTATCCGTGGTCCTTTGTTGCAGTTTGAAGTTCTTTGTCATTTATTCAGGACGGCAGAGCCTTTCTATCCAGCAGGGGAGGCAGGTAAGGTGTGCAAAGCTGGTTGCAAAATCAGCGCCCTAGGAGCATAGGTGCAGGCGGCAGGGAGCCTCCTCAGGCGTCTACGAGGGACACGGCCCCTGAGTGACGAGAGGTTTGTCAGGTAGGGGGTGGATGGAACACCCGAGAGGTGGGAAGTGTAGCTGAAAAAGGAGAAATTTTGGCACCGGTTGAAAATTCAGGAAATGCTCTTCTTTTATTTATTTCCTTTTTAACGTAAAGCAATGATTATTAATAATCATGTGCTGACGCCCTTTGGAAGGGGTCCCTGACCATCGAACTCGCCTGGCTTCTCCCCAGATTAGAGGGCACATAGTCTGCATCTCTGGTGGATCCTGGAACCTCTCCTGTATCTCACCTTTGGGGGATGATAGGAAACGTTATGTAGTGATGCTGTAAGGAGGTGGCTCTCCTCAATTGTTCTACTTGGTGTGCAGGAGCTATTTGTCTCCAGTTGGGCTGGACTGTTTCTAGAACCTTCTAAAACACTGTGGTCTGTCTTCACCTTGTCAACATCTTGTTGGCTGGTGGAGGGAACGTCATCCCAGTTGACTAATTGCTGCTTTCATCTGCCGTTTACTGTTTCAAGTACCAGATGTTGAAAGTTCAGCGGGAATCATTAATCCCTTGTTTGTTTTCATCACAATATGTGTTGATAATAAAAGTGACCGAAGCTGTAACCAATCGTTTCCTTATCGAGGTGCCAGGGTCTTGAAGAAAATCACCTCTGTTCTCTCTGGAGTCCTCTCTCCATCTGTAAAATCGAGACAGTAACTCTTTGCAGGGTTATTATGAGATAGAAAAACAACTTGCCCTGTGAACAGAGCAGACACGGGGCCTCGTGATCTTGAAACTGATGGCTTCTCCCCTCAGTCTTTGGTTCACAGAGACGTCACCACCTGCGAATGTTCAAACTTTGTCAACTTCAGATTTAACAGTGATTTGACTTCCTCTCCCTGAGCTCTGGTACATGCATTTCTAAGAAATTGAGACTTAGCAGTGAGCTGACATCTTCTTAATCCAATTTTCCAAGTCAGACATGGAAAAAGGATGGAGCAGACATCCATCCTTTTGAAAGGGAGCATGATTTCTGTCTTTCTGAAAACGTTAGCCATTTTTATCCAGTGTTGTCATTGCATATTTCAGAACGAGGAGGGGAAAGGCTTTATTTTTAGAGCGGCCACCATCCTGGGCTGTGAAGGATAATGAAGAGACTGCTGTCTATGGAACAATTTGTGCCAATGTTCTGCCAGCGGGGGGAGAGGGTGAGGGTGTGGCTGACAGTTTTAGCAGGAGCTTATGCAACAGACGACCCACACACACCAGCTGTCATGCTCGTTCTCCTGATGGAACGCGCCTGTCAGCGCTCTTGCCTGATGAAGTGTACGCTTGTGTGGCTTATGTAACTCAACAGGCTATAAATACTCCCAAGTTCAAGGTCATCTCCGCCAGCATGTCTGGACGCGGCCTCGGGCCTCAGAACTTCAGGAAAATCATCCTTTAAAAGTCAAATGCCTTTCTCCTGTGTTGTCCTTTGCAACCCAGTATAATTCCTGTTCCTTAAAGTATGGTGTTGACAGGTTGTTTAGCTGCTGTAAAAAAAAAAATTTCTTTAAAATAGTATTTAGTATCATTAATATTATTAAAATTAAAATAATATTTAAAAATAAATTTATTCATGAAATTTGTGTCAAAGTAGGGGAAAGTGGAGAAATTAGGAAAAAATAAGAAGAAAATGAGAAGTGTGTGTTTGTGTGTGTATATGTATGTGTGTGTATGTGTGTGTATATATGTGCGTGTGTACCATTTTTAGATTCAATGTTTTGTTTTGTGTGGATCAAAATTTTCCTCTGGATTTCATTATTTTTCATTATTTAAAAAGAAAAGTACCCACCAAATACATAAACATGTCTATTTCTAAATGATTAATATATTTAATTTTAAAAATCTCATGGACCTTATTTAATTTACCATAAATCTTATCTACTAAGCAAACACAAATAAAATCATTTAATAAAAACAGTTCATGATTATGCTGTTAATATTCTGCTATAAATTTGCTGGAAAATACATGTCTCTCAACTCTTTTGTGGAGAGTGAATTAAACATCAGTGTAGGTCTCTCTTTGCTCTGTCTCCAATCTTAGATAATCCATTTGTGCTTCTATCTTCCAAATATAAAGTGAGTAGGGACTTCCCTGGTGGTCCAGTGGTTAGGGCTCCACGCTTCCACTGCAAGGGGCACAGGTTTGATCCCTGGTCAGGGAACTAAGATCCCACATACCTGGTGGCATGGCCAAAGGGCAGGGGGAGGGGGGGGATATATATATACATAAAATGAGTGAGTATATAATGAAAGAGTCTTCTGAGGTACTTTAGAATAGATCAGAAATTAGGTTATCAACAAGAGTTGGTGAGGATGTGGAGAAAAGGGAACACTTGTGCACTGTTGGTGGGAATGTAAATTGGTGCAGCCTTCGTGGCATTTTATATGTAGAATTTAAAGATATATTACATTTCAACCCTATATTTGTTTTATATTCATTTATATTTCTAATATTTTATCTATGTAGCATTTATTTTTATAGAGTATGTATATTTCTAATGTCCTGCATTTTTAAACTATTGAAAGTAATAAGTGCTCATTGTAAAAAAAAATACTGGAAAGTGGTAAAAGGAAAATAAATCCTTGCTCATTTTTATTCCAGTTTCCTCTCTTGTGCTCCTTTCCTTACCTCTCAAACCACGTAATCAGTGCTAAGAATTTCATTTCTGTTCTTCCACATGGGTGTAGAGGATTAATAACATCTTAAATTATCCTATCTATCTATCATCTGTGTATGTATGTATGTATGTACTTATCTATCATCTATCTAGGTATCTATCACCTCTGTATCTATCTACCCTGTTTATCTACCTTCTATCTATTCATCCATCCATCTGGTCAGTCAACCTATCCTGCCCCTCATTTCAAAAGTGCTTAGAGATAATTCTCAATATGTACAGTACAACGACACAAAGTGAGGGGAAGTTAGGTCAAAGAGAAAATTAAAAGGGAGTATTAAGATTAAAAAATTAACACACAGAAATTCATGCGGAGGTGAGAACTTACCCAATGATTGAATACGGAAATAGTTTATCTCTGAGCTCAGTAGCGTCCAAAGACAATGAGGAAACCTGAGCAAGACTTAAGAAAACACTAAAGTGATTCTCTGGGTGCCAAGTTCTTGGATGTACTGGGAAAGGTAACAAAAGGGAAAATAGCTTCGATCTTCAAAGTTTTAATATATGTTTAATTAAATTAAAAAATAATAAAACCATCAGGCTGTGATTCCCTTGAAACATGTTCTAAGTGCCCAAAAGTATGTCCTGAGTGAATTGGCAACAGAAACATAAAATAACAGCGAAAGCTCCGGTTTTCCCAGCTCCCTTGGTGCGCCAAGCAGTTCTTTTTATCTGTTTATAAACACGCGTTCATTTCTTCTTGGTTCTTGAAAAGCATCTTTTCAGGTGGCGTCAGGAGGCCTGGCACTCAGCCTGAGTAAGTCGTCCACCAGGGGCTTCCGTGCAAAATCGCAGGTGACAGGCATGTGGCTGGGCAGTGGTCCTGGAGGGTTCTCCCCCGGGCTTCACAGCTGGTGATGGTACAAGCACTGAGTGAGAAGGATGCCTGCCTTCTGTGTGAGAGGTGAAGTATCAGAAAAGAAAAGAAAAGGAAAAAACCGCAAGCTTCCAAAAAGCGTGCAGCTCAGCAAGACCCACACGCAGTGCATACATTCCCAAGGTCAGGTGTAATTTATCTGACTTTGAGGCCTTTGATGAAACACACCCAAAGAATGAAAAGTGTGTATCTGTGCAGGAATGGCTGCTTCCCCAAGGGTTTACAAGCCGGTGCTGTATGAACATGTGAGTATATTATCCCGTGTGCGCCCAGCACAGCCCACTCAGGACTTCTCCCAGCCCCGAACTGTTCCGATTCCTGCCAGCTCATGCCGTCCAGGGTCTAGGAAGCCGTTCTGACCTCGGCCCTGGTGGGGAGGGGACCCTGAGATCAGGTCAGTCCACAGTCCCTATTTCCTAGGTGCGCTCGGTGGTGGAGTTTACAATCCAAGGACCAGTGCCGCGTACCTGGAAAAGCCGGTGTCCCTGAGCCGAGCCCCCCTGAGCCACCTGCAGGAGGGGTGCCCCCTCCCTGCCAGCTGCCCCAGGGTGTTCCCCCACTCCAGAGTCCCGTGGTTGCAGTGTTTCGGGGGCTCCTTCTGTTCTTTCCAGCTCAGATGCTCCCCCAGGAGCCCTTGGGACCAAAGACAGGATGAAGACTGAGCACATGGTCATTCTGCCCCCCCTCCTTGTGCCCTGTGAGCACAGCAGCTTTCCTCCTCTGGTCCGATGGTCACTTGGACCGTCCTTCAGATGGAAGTTACCGCTGGGTGACGCAGAGGTGGTAGGTGGTCCAGGGCGCCCCTCTCTGTAGGAGGATGGAGGCAAGAGACACCGGCAGTGGTCCTAGCACCTCTCTTGATGGCGAACTCTGGGTCTCTGAGAGCAGTTCTGTCCTTGGTCCAGACAGGAGCCACCCTGACCCGTGATGTGACCCTCTCAGGCTGTGTTCTGACTGGTGGGGTCCAGGGGACGTGCCCATGGGGCCTTAGATGCCCTGGAGCTTGGTCTTGATTCTAGGGGCTCTTGGGCTCCTTCCCCAGGTCCCTTGACTGAGGGACACATCTCTTCATCAGTTTGCAGCCAAGAGGCACCCATTTGCAGGCGGACAGAGCCTGGGTATCGACACTCCTCTGTGTGTGTGTGTGTGTGTGTGTGTGTGATGCCACTTGCATCGTGGGAGTACCCTGGGATGAGAAGCCCAGGGTGTGGGGTAGGCCCGGGGCCCAGCCCTCCTTGCAGCTCGCACCCCATCCAGGTGGAGCTCTGAGAAGACCAACAGTTTGTAACAGGGAAGAGCCAATTTTGACTCCATCTTGGATCTGTTTCTTTGACTTTAATCTTTGCTTTTGTTATTATAATCATACATAATGGCCTGCCTCAGGGAACCCTGCCCCTCTGCCAGAATGTTAAACTAAAGTGCCTTTGTTCAGCTCACAGGGAGACAATCTGACCCTGCCCACCTGTGAATGGCTGCAGAAAGGAAGAAATTAACACGTCCCCTCCCTGATGCTGGCCACTGGGAGATGTTTTGCAAGATAAATGGCCTTTTTACCTTACTTCCTCACCTCCTCCCCCTCTCTGTTCTGTAAAAGAAACTGGCATCCAGGCCCCGATAAGATGGTTTTTCAGAGACACTAGTCTGCTGGCTTTCCAAATAAAGTTGTATTCCCGGCCTCAACACCTCGCCTCCCGATTTATTGGCTTGTCGTGCAGCGAGCAGAGTGAGCTTGGACTCGGTAACAAGTTGTCAGGTAGAACCAGACCTTCCTGGATTTCATGAAAGCATATCTGTGAAGGGGAGTGCCTCCGAAGCATTCTACTTCACGGCTAGTTAGCTTGACTTTAACTTTACTATAGTTAGTGATGTGACACGTGGATCTCCATTTCTACTCCCCTGCCAACCTTGCATATTTTATGAGAGGATATGCCGAAACATGCAAAAAATGGACTTCCCGACATACGTCTGTAGTATAGTTTGTGATCCTGCCAGGCGTGAAGGAATGAGTTACCTGCGCGCCCTGGGCCAAGTGAGAAGAGCTGGGATTCAGTGTTCATCCTCCTATTGCAGGGACAGAGCTGAGTGCTGAGGAAGGGACCCTGTCAAATCAGGATACCTTCTGTAACCAGAACAGGTGGCCATGTGGGCAGGTGAGGCCTGGGAAGCATTCAGCATCAGAAATGTCCACCTGGGCTTCTGGAGGGGCCGCCCCGGAGCGGGAGCGGGGCTGTTGAGAGATACAGGAGGGCAAGAGGATCATGACGGACAGACGGGCCAGGAGATGTCAGAATTCCTGGGTGGGAGATGAGGAAATCGCAGGAGTGCCCAAGGGAGGAGCTGCAACATGGAATGATTGTGTGTTTGGGACACAAGGACAAAGCTATGACCCATTTAATATGCCTGGGGCACAACGGCAAGGACCAAGACCAAGCAGGGAGATCCCTGAGTAAGGACCCCTGGCTTTTCCATCCTCCTCACCCCCTCCCCGGGGACAGGAACGGTCCCAGACCCTGGGTGGATACCTGGATGAGAAGGAGCCTTACTAAGGAGAGGGGCGCACTTTCAGGACTGGGGGGTGTCTGCCTTTGGGGAGGAAGTGGCTGTGTGTGGTGTGTGCTGGGCAACGATGCTTATGTAGGACCTTCTGTAGCAGCTGATTCCCTGTTACTTTTATTGTCGAAGAATCAATGTTTTATTTTTAAAAACAGGCAATGGTTATGCATTTTGACGCATCAACAGATAAAAAGAATTGTCGTTAATTAGCTTATTGCAGCGTGCTCTGTGTGGTGAACAATTCTCAGGAGGGACTGAGCACATGTGATCACATTATTGTTAACCTTCTCTGACTTCATTTATCAAGCCGACCTGTAAAACAGATGGGTTTGCCTGGATGTAACCTTGCTCCGTCTTACAGCCTCAAGGAGAATTTTTGTTTATTTATTTTGCTAGTAAGGGATTTCCCCCCAATAGTGTTTATTTACTCACTCTCATCTTGAATTTAAATTACTTCCCATCAGCCAAAGGGGCATTTTCGTAAAAAATATTTAACACTTTTAGCACAAGGTGGCTACACTAATCCTGCCAGAGGTGTGAGTAGTAAGTGTGGTTCCTCAAATTTAAGACACAAGGAAAGGGCTGGGTTACTTTTGGCTCCATGTGGCTGAAGGATGCTGTTCACTGAAGTGCAGATGGGAACTGGCCCAGAGCTGCTAGGTGACATGGCACAAGGCACTGCTTCAGGTGAGGTGATGTCAGAGCTGCATTCTCCGCTGGTCAGTCTGTAGGAGATGCGCACAGCACCTTCCTGAGGGGAGGAGCCATGTCAGCCTCCCCCAGGGCTGGGCTCACAGCCCCCTGGTCCCCACCTTCCCTCAGAAGCCTCTCCTGCAGAGGGAGGGGAGGAAGGAAGGGAAGTGGGGAGTCCCCTCCATCCCCTTTTCTTCCCACATCACTTTGTAGTTAGTTGGGGGACCATCCACAAATACTCATTTCTTTACACCCACAAAACTCAGGGAGGAAGAACAGTCACTTTACAGATAAAGACTCACACTTTGCAAGAGGCTGAAGGCACAGGAGAGGCATTTCAACCCCCTTGCTCGGCCACTTGGAGCCCTTCCTTTCACTCCCCATCCTTCCTGGGAAGTTCATCAGGGTAGAGCGTCTCCCACCAGAAAGGCTCAAGGTCACCGCAGAGTCTCCGAAGATTGATTTCATCTCCTCCTCCTAAGCCATTTAATTTTTCTTTGCTTGTGCATTTCTCAGCCCTCAATGTATCATTTCTGCAAACTCCAAACAAACAGCAAACACGCATGCAGCTCTGTCACGGAATGCTGGAGAGCCCAAGTAAAATGAATTTGGTGAAATCCTCACCGGACCCCCTCCTTTCTTTTAATAGATAAGAATTAGTCTCACTGTCAAGCTGCTTGTTTGGCGATCCCTGATACAATTAAGGGCATTTCCATGTTATAGGCACATACATTCCGTTCCGTCACCCCAGCTAGCTCGTTCAGCCTAATGAATTATCGAAGTGCCTGTTTTGTGTTTCCCTCTAAGTTCGTGGAGACTTTCAATGCTGTCAGTATGTCCCTGCAAATTAATATGCTGAATTAAAAAAAAGAAGAAAATGATTAAAATGCCTTTGAAATGATCTATAAATCTTTCATTTTAAGAAAGGGCAGCTCACATAGTACATTATCCTTACAATCTAAGTGGGAATAATTAGTCTCCCTCCGGTTAAAGCTTGAATTACGTATGTATTGGTAGATGCAGTCTGATATCTTGATATTTTTTAAAAAGACCATGAAAGGCACTCAGAGTCACGGAAAAGAAGCTTCACGGCAGAACTCTACTCTGTTTAGAGGTCATCGCATTCAGAAACATACACCCAGTGGTGAACCCCAAAAGGGCTACCAAACAATATGACCCAAACAGCTAAGCATGAGATCTTAGCCATCCATTGTGGGTCAAGATTCATGCAGTGAAGGTGGGATCCCTGAATCCTCTGGAGTAAAGAGATTATCCCTGGTTATTATTCTCTGTGATTTTCCACATGCTTTCATGTTGGGCGGGGTGACCTCTGAGCAGTATCTCCGTGGGACTCAGAATGTCCCTGAGATCACTTAACCCAACCAGCCTGCACTGGTGATAGCACAGGGGATGCAGAGCAGGTGCTGTGACCGTGGCAGGTGAGCAGGAGGGAGGAGCCCGCATGGGCCGGAATCCTCGGGGACACATGCCAGCCTGCGGGCACCTGGCTTCTCCGAGCCTCCGGTTTCTCGTCGGTGATACCAGTGGCAGGGATGGCTTGGACCACTGTGAGTTCTTGTTCTCTACACCTGTTTTTCCTTAGGGATGTGACGACAGCCTGGAGGAATGGGAGGATACCTCTCATGCTCTGGTCCAGGATCCCTGGGGGGAATCCCACGCCAGCCTGGGGTCTTCCAAAATTCCTGAATGTTTAATTTGATTCAAAAATAAAATCCCATCAGCGCATTTTGAGAAATAACTTGGAAAATTAAATACTCCAAACTTGCCAAGAAAGAATTAAAATGTACTGTTGTTGAGGTTGGGAGGGGGAATTTGCCTGACGAGAATATGCTACAAAGTCAGTGTCATCTCCTCAATATGGTATGGGTCTGAGAATAAAGAAATGGATCAGAGAACTAAATTGTGGGCAACACCACAAATCCCATCACAGAAGGAGACTGATTACACAGCAGCCAGTGAAAGGGACAACACCTGGTGAAACTTTGCCCTGTACACCATGTGCACTTGTCATAACTAAGAGATCTACTTCGGCAGTTACTTTTAACTCATCTCCACAGGGTACTGGGATTTCAATAGTTGTTTCCTTCTGTCCTTTTCTGCCCTGGGATCCCAACCAGGACATCACACTACATTTAGTCGTCCTGTCTCCTTAGGCTGCTCTTGGGGATGACCTTTCTCAGCCTGTCCTTGTTTTTGATGACCTTGCTGGTTTTGAGGATTACCCGTCAGGTATTTTGTAGAATCACTGCAGTTGGGATTTGTCTGATTTTTTCCCTGTAGGTCTGGCTGGAGCTATGGACTTGGGGGAGGAAGATGAGGAAGGGAGAGTACCACTTTCTTCACTTCCCTTCAAGGGTGCGGGCTGTCAAACTCAGTCTCCTACAGCTGGGACCGAGCCCTAAAGACCAGGATGGGGTAATTCGTGATGCCCCATTGCCTCTGGAGTGAAAGTTTCCAGTTAAGAAATGGCACAGTGAAAGCAGTTCCTGAGGAAGGTTCACCCCCTCTTGCTTGTGGCCAGGAGATGTGAGGGTCAAGATGGGTGCGTCCTATTGAAATCATCGTGCTGAGAGGGGATGTACCCAAGATTTGAGGGGTGGAGTGATCAGAGCTTCAGCTCCAGCAGCAAAGGAGAACTTCGGACAGGTTGTCTTTAATCTTCCCTTTGCCCTCCACATGGAGAGATGATTTTACCTTTCTGAATCTGAGCAGCGGAGAATTTGCAATTGTCTAAAGTCCTGTCCTAAAGAATCTCACAATCTAATGAGAGAGCATTGTGCACGCCAAATGTATTTCCTGCAGTTCACAGTGTGGGTCAAGCACACAGTAGGCACTCAATCCATTTCTGTTTAATTAAATTCAGGAAAAAAATTATTTTCTCCATCAACCTAGCTGCCCAGCATATACCTCAATATCTCATGGCAAAAATATCTATAAATAGGAAGAGAAGTGGTACCTTTGAGAATGTGAAAAATTGTTTTGAGAGGTAATTCATGGTTATTTCTGTAGATAACAGATGTGATGCTGTTCAAATTTGGCTGAAATTATGGCATATGAATCATGGATGTGATTTGTATGGCTATAATCTGAATTATATGATATGATATGAATCATGCAGCGTGATTTTTCCTGCAGATTCTCCTTGCTCGGTGCTCAGAAAATGAGCGTAGATCTCAAAGGAGTAGCTACACTTAAGCAAGCTGAGTGTGATTGAGGAGAAACTGATGCATATTCATGACAGAAAAGAATAAATAAAAGGGGATGGATAAACATAAGGATGAAAGTTGCAGAATACAACAACTGTGCATTCTGGAGTCACGGTGCCAGCAGCTAACTTTGCACAGAGGTGCTCCTTAAATAGTGCTTTTTTTTTTTTTTAAAGATTTATTTATTATTTATTTTGTTTATTTTTGGCCTGTGTCGGGTCTTAGTTGCGTTACGCGGGCTCTTTGTTGTGGTGCACGGGCTTCTCTCTAGCTATGGCGTGAGGGTTTTCCCTCTCTAACTGTGGCGCACAGGCTCCAGGGCGCATGGGCTCTGTAGTTTGCAGTACATGGGCTCTAGCTGAGGCGCGTGAGCTCTGTAGTTGTGGCGCGCGGGCTCAGTTGCTCCGCGGCATGTGGGATCTTAGTTCCCCTGACCAGAGATCGAACCCGTGTCCCCTGCATTGTAAGGCAGATTCTTTACCACTGGACCACCAGGGAAGTCCCAGCACTTTGTTTTCAACTTAGTAATTATCTGTGTTTTCTCTCCTTTGTTTGCTTGTTTGTACTCTGAAAAATCGTTATGCTAATAATTCCTGAAGGGTGCATTAGGTGATGAATCATAACTAAACCTCATGACATCAAACTGGAGATACACAGCATTTTTCCAGATATAGGCATGTAGATGGGTTTTATTCATTTTAAAATTTTTAACAAAATCTTGAATGTGTAACAAAATACTATATACATTGTATAGTAAGTTTATTTTCCTTTTAGCATTATATCGTTAGACGGCCCTATCTATTTATCCCCAAATTTCTGTGCACCCACACGGGCACAAATGCAATTTTATATGGATAGATTCATGTTACACATGCTGTATTTTTACATGCATTTTTTGCTTGACTTTTCTCTCTCCCTCTAACCCCTAAATCCACTGGCATTCATGGGGAATGGATGGGGTATGTGTGTTGATATCAAAATTTCTAATTACCTACCTTAGCAGGCAGGCAGTGGTTTACTCTGCAGGCCAGGCTTCACAGAGGTAACCACAGTCACCGCATCTGGAAACCTGAGGGTGACGGCAGGCATTGGGTCCCGGGGTGCAGGGCTGAGGGCGGCACAGAGACGGGGTGCCGTGATGGACAACAGGGTAAAACTGCTCAGACTCGTCTGATTCCCGTGGACCCGTGGCCTTGGCTGCTGGACCACGGTGCTCCCAGAAGTGAAGTAGGTGGGATGCTTGCTAAGCTCTTATGTGGTTAACTAATATGAAATCAGCAAAAGTGGGGAGAGGGGCTCCGTTTTCTTTACATAGAGCCTTTCTGGGGCTTTAGACTGTACCAGTGAAAGTTTCCAGAAGGCTCGGCACGGACCAGAGGAAGGGAAGCCTGAGAGTGATGTGTAACGGCGGAGACGCACGATGAGATTTCAATCAGTTCCCCATTCACCCTCTTCGGAAAACCCAAGACAAGGCCTGGTCCGCAGAGTCCCATCCACGTGCCCTGGGCCGCAGCACCCCGGCTCTGCCGCCCTCAGTGCCTGCCAGCGGCTGGCTCTTCTGAGCGCTACATGTAAGCTCCTTTTCACTTGACTCCAGCTCTCAGATCTGTGCCGAGAACTCAGAAGGCTGTTACAGCCCATTATACGGCTCGCGTTGGTTTATTATCCTCTGTCAGGCTGAGCTCCTTTCTACTTTAGATCCGGAATATATTAAGCCTGGTCTTTACTTAGGCAGTTAATCAAAAGCACTGCTGAATTGTTGCCCTGTGTAAACACCAGAGCGGGTCCCCTCTCCCCCGCCCTCGCTGTAATTGATTCCAGGGCTTTCCCAGGTTCCAGGGGGCCTCTGGGATCTTCTATTTCCAGGTAACGCTTGTTTGGAGACTCACAGGCCAGGCCCACTGGGGCCACTTCCCCTAAGATGGTTTGTGGGGCTGGGAAGGTGGTTCTGTGGGGACGCTGGGATTACCGACTGGTGTGAAATGTATTTCCACGTCGGTGGGGACTGCTCGGCCCAAGCATCATGAACTAGGAAGTGCAGCTGGGTAAATGTGGCTGAGTTTGAAAATACCCACAAACCTCACCTTTTCATTCTCTGGTGTCAAGGGCAACAGACAGATTCGGGTTACATGAAAGTGTCTGAGTCTCACTTTTTTTTCCCTTTAAAATTGTTTATTAGTATATTTCTTCCTTCATCAACCTGTGGTTTTACACAGTTAATGATGGAAAGAACTTACGAACGTTAGAATGTGCCGGGCGCTGTTCTCGGCACTTTATACACATGAAGTCATTTACTTTCCATGACGACCCGCGGCGAGGTGTCACAATTATTGTCAGAGGAAACTGAGGCCCGGAGGTCAGTCCCTCCCCCGGAGGGCGTGTATCCTGTCCCCTGTGACCAGCACGATGCCATCGGTGCTGCGGGCCGCGTGTTCTCTGGGCGGCCCCGCTGGTCCAGACCCCCTTAGACCACAGCGTCAGTGTCCAAGTGGTGGCCACTAGCCTCCTGGGGCCATCCTGCACTTGACACGAGGCTGGTCCAAACTGAGGGGTGCTCTGAGGGCAAAGGACACCCTGGTTTTTCAAGATTTAGTATGAAAAGAAAGATGTAAAATACCATGTTCATAATTTTTATATTGATTGCATGTTAAATAATATCTTAAATGTATTGGGCTAAATAAAAGATGTTATGAAAATTAATTTAACACTTTGCTTTTTCAAATGTGGCTGCTGGAAGGCTTAGAGTCACCTGTGTGTCTCCTGTCGGGTTTCCCAGGGACAGGGCTGGCCTGTGATGTGGGAGAGGGCGGGCGAGGAAGCCCAGCCCTGAGGCGGGACTCTAAATGGAGATTATTGTGTGTCCCATGTGAATCCAGCTGTTTTTCGTCCTCTTTTCTAATTGGAAGGAGGAAGAACGCCTTCAGCAAATCGATGGCCACACACTTTCTGGCTGGGCCCTCAGGAATCTGCTGTGGAAACAGCACTCGGGCTGGGCGCTACCTGGTGACACCCGGGCTGGTCCACAGACGTTGGCCTGCATACAGCCGTCCCCAGCGAGCTAAGGGGGGCGGGGCAGGGACCACCACCCTGCACTCCCCGGGCGCACCTGACAGCCCACTGGACCTCACCGAGCCCACATCCGTTCTGTCAGTGCTCTGTGTGAGCCCAGCCCTCATGGGGTTCATGCATCGCTGGGGTGCAGAGCTGAGCAGTGGCCACAGAGACATGGTGTCTGCAAAACCTGACATACGTGCGGTCTGACTGTCCACAGGAGAGGTGCGCCCGCCCCCCTTTACGTCTTTAATTAGGGCCCTAAGCTCTACTCCCCTCCCCGTCCCCGGGTGTGACAATGGTTTTGATTTGACATCTTGGCCAGGGCTTGTGGGCAGTTTCAAAGTTTCCCATTTGGCCTCTTCACTGTGGTCACCTTTACACCAAGGGCCTGCATCTTGGGTTCTCCAAAGAAACAGAAGTAATAAGATGGATGGATGGATAGATGGATGGTTAGATAGATAGGTGACAGAGACAGATAGATATAGACAGATAGATGACTGAGATACAAGAGGAGATTTGTTAGGAGAATCGGCTCTCGTGATTATGGACGCTGAGATAGGCTGTCTGCAAACCAGAAACCAGCAAAGGTGGTGATGTAATTCAGCCTAAATCCAAAGGCCCCAGGACGTAGTCAGAAGATGGGCATCCCAGCTCAAGAAAAGACAGGGAGAGAGTTCTCCCTTCCTCCCCCCTCTTGTGGCTCGGGTAAAGCTGCCCACACTGGGGAGGGTGATCCTATTTACTGTCTGCAGAGTCAAATGCTGATCTCTTCCAGACACACCCTCACAGACCTGGCCCAGACATGCCGTTTCCCCAGCTCTCTGGGCCTCCCTCAGCCCCGTGCAGGTGACACAGAATTGCCGTCATAGCCGGGCACCTAGCGAGGCGGCTCCTGCAACTACAAGTACTTCAACCACGTGCATCTCAGTCCCGCACGTGGGACTGGGGGAGGGACAGGGGCCACCGTGCGCTGGGGAGCAGGACGCCCCTCATCTCCTGGCCGTGCAGACCCTCACCCTCCACTTGGATGGGCGGCCGCGGTCACGCTCAGGTGTCCCCACCCAGCGTCAGCTCAGATGGGGGCAAGCAGCCCTTTGCCCGTTGAGTGTCCTCTGTCGTCCAGGGGACAGTCACCCAGCAAGTGGTCCCTCTGGGGGAGCACGAGGGGACTCTCCACAGATGCTGCCCTCGTGTGGCCGGGTCCCTCCTGGGGTCCTGCTCACCACAGTGGAGCTGTGCCAGGGGCTTAGCATGTCTGAGACCCAGATTCATTAATTGTGTGATGGGAGCGATGATACTTTTCTTTCCTGCTTCGCAAGGTTCTTGGGGAATCGAAAGGCATGATGCATGTGATATAAATAAATGAAATAGCAACATCAACAATACAACACCATTCAACACTTGTTTTCAAAAACAAAATTTACAAACACGGCTTTTATCTGGCAATTAGGATCACATTTTCTCCCTGGAGGAAGAGGTGCGTAGAGGGTCAGAGACAGCGAGCTCTTCCTCCGTCAGGTCCTGCATCCTGCCTGTGTCAGCCCCGTTCCAGCTTTCCTGCCTCCTAACTGCTTTAATGACACTTCTCACAGGATGAACATCCACTGGCAATTTCAGCGGGTGTGACCTCAATTTCCGAGCAATCATGTCTGTTTCAGAGGTGAGCGCCGTTGCAAATGCTTCTGCACGACGGTTCTGAGGGACGGAGGCTATGGTCCAGCACTGGGATTTCCTTGCTTCTTGGAAACGTGGAAATCACTTTGTCCATCAGGCTGCCTTTATCCTTTACAAAATGGGGACCATGACACCATCACATTTCCCCAGAGAGGCAAGATGATCATCCTATACCTTGAGACGTACGCCTGAACGCACAGGAGCCCTTCACCAGCATATTATTTCTCTCTCGTAAATGCATGGCAAGGGGAGGAATGCCGGCGAGACTCTGCACTAAATCATTCAATACTCATTTTAAGCCTTTTCCCCTCAGCATCTTCTGGAATCTCTCTTCTCATGTATTAGATCTGTAACATTACTGTGAACAAATTAATCTCCTCCTAGATTTAACCTGAAACCATTTTGAGTGGTAAGGATGACCGTTGAGCTAATTGTATACGAATCCCATCCAAAGAGAAACGCTTTGATACAATTCAGAGAAGCAGGAGGAACTCCTGATCGTGATGAAGCCCACGGGTTTACTTGGTCCTGTCAAATTGCCCCTTGAAGTCATTAAAGGAAATACAAGCTAACAGGTTGTTTAGTGATATGGAATGATTCTGTCCAAGTCTGTGTCTGAGGCATAAGAAAACTCTGGGAAATTGTCTAAATTTCCACTTGAAGCTTGCACAGTCCAGGCAAATAGAATAGCCGCGGGGGGCTGAGATCAGCTACATCTGTGGAGGTGTCTTGCTGCCCGTCTGACCTGCACGGGGATTGGCCCTGTGTGTTTGTCACCAGGGAACCCCAGCCTCTACTTGCCCAGTTTCACAAGCACGGAGAGTGTCAGGCTCTCGCTCCACTCTTGTTTAAAGTCCCCAAAGCAGGTGACAGGTGTGGTGATGCCTAGTGGTGCTCAGGCTTTTAGAGCAAGAGACTCTGCCGATGTCTTGTTCAGGGCGGGAAGGAGGGGGCTGGCATGGGGGGAAGATATAGGATGGTCCTTAATAAGCACTTTTTGTTCTTGAAACGAAGGTGATTTTGCACCACTGCCCATGGCCCACGATGCACATTAGCTGAGGCTCTCTCTCTGATGCTGTCGGCTCCCCGCCCCATGGAGTGGATCTGAACTCAGACTCTGGATCTGCCGCCAGCTTCGTACAGCATCACGGCCTGAGAACTGGAAAGACCCTGGATTTGAGCTCTTCTAGTCTCTACAGGGAGTGAGAAGGATGCCGCTGAGAGAGGAGATGGGTGGGGGCACTGGACGTCACCAGGGGAGGCATCTCATTAATGCATCTGCTGATTTAAACCCACAGCGTCTTTCAGACTCAAGCCTGGGTTCCCTTAGCTTGGCCTTAGGTTTCCCTTCTTCCAAATGGTAACGGCAAGCCCGGCACAGACGGACTTTCCCAACACACTGGCCCCAGGGACCAGTGCCGAGTGTAAATCCAGCTAAAATCAATGACTACATGTAGTCTGGGTGTGAAGGGCGACCAAAGGCTGCTTCACACTGATGAACAAATACGTGTTCAGTACAAGAGTCGCAGTAAGGGTGGCTGGGCTTTGCTGTGTGCATTTTTAAAAACTTGATTGAAACCTGGGTGCTTATTTGATAACATTGCAGTGAAGGTCTGCACGCCTCCCGCATTTGGGCAGATTAATGAAGCCACCTGACTGGGGTCTCTTTGGAGCCACAGATATGGTGTAGGTTTTCTACTAGACGTGTTTACCATACACTCTAATTAAGAAACACCAGCTTGGGGCTTCCCTGGTGGCGCAGTGGTTGAGAATCTGCCTGCTAATGCAGGGGACACGGGTTCGAGCCCTGGTCTGGGAAGATCCCACATGCCACGGAGCAGCTGGGCCCGTGAGCCACAACTACTGAGCCTGCGCGTCTGGAGCCTGTGCCCCGCAACGGGAGGGGCCGCGATAGTGAAAGGCCCGCGCACCGCGATGAAGAGTGGTCCCCGCACCGCGATGAAGAGTGGCCCCCGCTTGCCGCAACTAGAGAAAGCCCTCGCACGAACCGAAGACCCAACACAGTCAAAAATAAAATAAAATAAATAAATATATTTCCAAGGCAACTAAATGTAACTTTAAAAAAAAAAAAATATTGAAAAACACATTTAAAAAAAAAAAAAAAAAAAAAAGAAACACCAGCTTGAACATCAAGGCCGACTTCAGGTCAGGCAGTTCCCCTGTTCTTTAGAAAACTGTCCTGTTTTTTTCCCTGGGGTACCTGGGACTGCCCCTGTGGGATGGTGTGTGGAGACTAGAGTTGCCCTCTCCCCACCTTATAAATATCTTTCCTGCCTGCCAACCAAAGAGTCGGTTTAGATTTTAGGGTGAGATCTTCTCCATGTACCTCAAAACTCAGTTATACCTGGAGTCAGGATCAACAGGGACCAAAATAACCTCCCTCTTGGGATGAGGTGGTGCTTTCCCTGAGAGAATTTGGGGTAAAGTCATGTCTTCCTTGCTTGCGATAGTACATAGTATACAATTACACTGAGACCTTTCCCGGGATGTGCCTGACAGCTGTTTGCACTTGAGTCCTAGACCGGTGTGTGTTTATTATCTAAGCTGGTCACTGTTTCAGGTTTATTGTTGTGCAGGACAATGAGGTGAACAGGAAGCACCTGGTGTGCATTGTGGCCGGTGCCCTGGAAAGAACGCTTTCCAGCTCTGTGATCAGTAGGACTGATGGAGATGAAGGAATCTTCAGTCAGGTGCCTTAGACAGTCGAGGTAAAGGATAAGGACCTTCCAGGTGGGGATGCAGTCAGAGGACTCACAAACTGAATAGCACTGAAGCGCACCTGAGTCACCAACAACTGACGTTCCAGGGCACGGCCGCTGTGTCAACCCAGCCACCGGGGCCACCGCAACGGGGATTTTGGAGGCTTTCAAGACACCCACAAAGCCTGCTCTTGCCCTTCCTGCCATCCTCAAACCAAATAATGGGGGCCCCATCCCCAGGTGGTCAGGGTACCCCTGAGAAGAACCAAATGTCATCATCTGGTCTCTTCCTCTGAAGGAGACATAATGGCAGGAATTAGGTCTTTGAGGAGAATCTGCTGCATGGGGGACCAAGGCTGGAGGAGACCAGTGGAGGCAGATAGCGCCTGAGGTGCTGCCCCTGCTTCTGCAGATAAATGGGAGGCTCCGGAACATGTCCGGAAGTCAGGATGGCTTCCTGGGCCTCAGGGAAGGTGGGGGGAGGGAGGGGCGTCAGACCTGGTGCTCAGGTGAAGGAAAGGGCGTTACTCAGAGCAGAGGTCTCTCCCGAGCACTTTGGAAGTGTCCGAGGACATCTGAGCCCTTTTAGAAAATCAGATTTTTCCACCAGCTGGTCTCTCTGTTGGCCACATGTGCGTTAATGTGTGCTGGAGGGGAATTCCACCCAACTTTCCAGTAGAAAGATGATCACTAACGTGCCCAGTGGATGACAGTTTAGCCCACATCTTAACCGCTACTTTAGGAGGCCAATTTTTTGATGCTGTAAATAGCATCACCGTTAATTCCATTTTGAAACACTCACTAAGCGCTCACATGAATCAGCTATTGTTTTGTGCATGGGTGAACCGTTAATATGCCAGTCCTGCCTTTAAGGAGCTTAGTGTCAACAAATAAATCAACAAATAAGTACCATGATGCCTCTGCATTGTTCTTAGTGCATCTGCACAACTAACCCCATGGAGTGTCGCCCAGGCATTGAGAAGGGAGGAGTGCTGCCTGTCTGAGGGTCTGTAGGGGGGGGCGCTTCCAGAGGAAGTGACGCAGAAACTCAGCCTTGGAACAGCTGGGAGGATGGATTGGAGAAAGAGGCTTGCTGGCTGAGAGGAGGACAGAAGCAAAGTCAGAGTGATGGAAATTTCCCCTTACACTGTGGGGAATTCAAGACTGGATTTTGTACCATCGTTTGGTTGATATCAGTTATCAGTTGCTGATCTACTAACTCTTCTTGGCGGAAAACTAAATTCCTAGATAATATAATCTGTATTTCTCATAAAAGTATTGAGTCATGAGTGAATATTATTAAATCACACTTTAAAGACAATTGATAGAAAATGATTCCAAAACCCTATTTGAAGTTATTTTATACTAAGTCCCAGGAGATTGAAAGATCTGCAGTGTAGTAGAGTATGTTTGGTTTCACTTCTGCCTGTTGAGAGCTAGTCCAGTCACTAGAACATAAAAAGCGCTCAAAATGCTGAATGAAGGAATGGAAGTAGGTTCTATAATGTTTAGTGGTTGTGATTTAAATTTTGGGAGCATATTTCCTCTAAATGTATAGTGAAAGGTTGGATTAGATCAGCATTTTCTGAAAGTACTCAAGGAGTATTGTAACTGGAAAGTAGCTGCTTTTTGCTGGATACCATGAAATAATGATGTATTTAATTGCATTTTCAAGTAAGGGATAACTTTTCCACTCACTTGGTGAGATACACACACACACACACACACACACACACACACACACGTACATATATATACAAAATAAACTTAGTATGAGCACACAGTCCCAACAAAAAAAGACAAAAAATAAAAACAAGCTACAGAATCACGAATGATGGTAGATCTTCACATTTTGGGGGTGATATTTCTTTGTGACTTATTTTGATATTAATCTTTCATACTAGATAAAAAGGAACAGTTGTCAAAGATTGGAGGGAAAATAACAAGAGAATTCTTTCTATAGGTTTCCCTTCCCACCTCTGTGAAAGCTGGGAAAGAATCCCAATTTTGGGATTTTGTAAAGGCCTCAGATCCACTTAGGAGGTCCAATGCATATGACTAATTAAAGAAAATGGGACACATTTTGCTTTTTCTAATGAAACAAACCAAGTCTTGGTTTACGCATCATATGTAGATTTGATCCAGAAGGATTATTGAAAAACATCATTAATACTTTTTACACCTGTAGTTTATCCTGACATTTGCAGCCATCTTCATGAGAGTGTCTTGACTTCCTTGTTACCTACAGTTGACCCCCGTTATTCACAGATTCCGCTTTTCCACACCAGCCTAATTGCTGACATTTATTTGCGACGCCAAACTCAGTACTCGTGGTGATCATCCTGTAAACCATTATTTTCGTGGTCTATTTAGTGCCAAGTTTTCGTGTATTTTTGTGCTTTTTGGGGAGATGTCACTGGTTACAGTGGCCCCCAAGGCCTGTGCTGCAGGGCTGGCCAGCGGCCCTTAGGACAAGAAGGCTGCGACGGGCCTCACAGGGAAACACGCGTGTCAGAGAAGCTTCCTCTGGGCCTGGCTTATGGTGCCGTTAGCGGTGATTTCACGTTAATGAATCAACACTATGTATTAAGTAGGATGTCTTTGAACAGAAGCCCACATACAACCAGGTTCTGTATGGACTGACTGATGAAAATGTTGTGACCCGTGTTTCCCCTACGAGCAGTGATTAGGTATTTGCTAGTTCAGTGTTCGTGGGGCCTTCATAGCACAGAACTACCATGAATAACCGTCCTTTTGAGATTTCGTGTCACTGAGACAGCGTCACTGGGATTCACTCGGGCTGCCCGTCTGACTCTCCAGACAGGAAGCATATTTATCCCATGTTGACCGAGGAGAGATCAGAAAAGACTGTGACGCAGGAACAGAGACTGTTGTAGCCCAGCAACAAGCCCGTGATTTCTAACCTGTATTGATCTGTAATTAACCAGTAAGATAAATCTCTGTTTTCAAGGACGCATGGAAACATCATAACGACTTAATGCAAAACTTACTATAGAATATAGAAATATGGCAATGACAACATAGAGACAAGGACTCGTTTGCCAAGGCGAAAGTATACTGAGCGTCTTGCCATCCCACTGGCCAGGGACTGTATAATCATTCGTGCTTTTGAATTATTTGCACTGGGTTTCATCGATACGCCCTCTTCTATCCTCCTTTTTACTTTCAGTATGGCAGTTTGGAAGCTAAGTATCTCAGGAGAAACTGAAATGAAAATAGATTTATATCAGGAGGAGCTGACAGTTCAGAGTTTGATAGTCTCTAAAAACTTGAAAATTTCACTCTTTTTTATTTGGTCCTGGGGCATCAACTATCGACTGAGCTGACAAATGCAAGCTGAGGCACTGCAAGAGCATTTCATCAATAGTATCTCTTTTGCTTATCTAGTAAGTAAGCTCAGTATTAAGGGAAAAATAATTGCTTGGTGAAAATATCTACTCCTAAACCACGGTAGATTGAAAAGGCTGTAAATCCAGTTATGATTCAACTAAAGGGTATTTGGAGCAGCTTTCCTAAGAGAAATTCCGCAGGGTCATTCCGTCAGAGATGGCTGAGGAAGGGCAGCTAAGAGGACCCACCACCAAAAGGGCCCCTCTGACGCTGGACATTTCCAGATGAGGCCAAGTCACGACTTCTCCGGGTTACTAGTCACTGGTAAGGGCAAGGGCTTTGGACACTGACGTGGTAATACTATTGCTTAATTTTTTAAGAGATGCAGATTTTATCTTGCCTTATGTCCTGAATCTGTGAGGATCTCTGATTCCTAGTTCATTATGATTTAGGCTCCAGATTCTAGAGAAGCAGAAAATCATTTAAACATTTTAAACAAAAATATCAGATAAGAGCATTGGAATCTCTTTAAAATTCAGCTGGAAATGAGCACAGCTGGAAAGGACTCTCCAATGTGAAAGAGATCTCCTAGTGAGAATGTTTAAAATAATTATAATACGGCAATTGGGGTCACTTTTTCCAATTTTAGTGATTTTGTCTTACTACCACTGTATAAAGTAGGGGTAGTTGACCCTTTTACCTAGTATTATGTCATTTGGAGAATGAGATAAGATGGCGTTGACAAATGTCTCCAATCTTGAAGTTCTATTTGACATGCTGTGCATGTGAATTCTAGCCCCTTCTCCCAACCATGTTGAGGATTTCGGGTAAGACCTCTGTGCGTTTGGAATTTCTCTAAGCTGTAAAATAAGAATGGGCCCAATCCTGCCAACCATGCCCTTCGGGTGGCTGCGGGCCGTGCAGCCTCTGGGCTGTTGTTTGTCCAGACGCATCTCACTTGGCACGTGGCAGACACACCAAACTTCCTGGTCTGTCTTCTCCTCCACCCACAGGTACGTTGCAGAGCAAATTTACAAACATTTTACTAACACCCAGAGAAAGAAAAACCTCAAATGTTTTTAATGATAAACAAAACAGAATTTTGCAGGTCCAGAATGACTGAAGTTAGGATTTGTAATATGGCATTCCCTTTGTCCCATGTTAGACCAATAGTATCCTATTTTGATGAACATGAAAACAGTTTCCTAGATTTCTACATCTTCACTGTTATCCTTGTTCCTACTAAATCATCTTTTAAAAATATATGTATATAGGTGCTTAGTTTATTCCGTTCTATAAATGGACATGAAAAGTTGAAATAACTAAAGTCGTTTCTATGTGTCGTGTGTAGACCAGAATCATAGAGATGGTTTCCCTAGTTTTATATTCTCTTTCCATTTCATCTTATGAGAATTTTTTTATGTTATTAGTAGTCCTCAGCAGTGCCGCATTGAATGGCATAATAATATTTCTTCTATGGATCAAATATGCCTACTTCTTAACCATTTGTCTGCTCTTGGGCATTTGGATTGTTCGTGGTGTTTTATCATCAAAAATGTTTGATTGTCCTTGGCCATACATTTCGCTGACTACTTTACAATAATATTTTCTTACAGATCTGTACTCACTATTTGCATATTCATGGTATGACCAGTGTAATATTTTCATACGTGTTAATCACACATATGCATGTATATACTCTATACATACACAGGCATTTGCGCAACTTATTGGTTTTCTTCTCATTTTGTTTGTGCTGTTTCCAAGGGTTTCAACGCTTGTACGGGAAGCTTTCGCTTGCTTGGTTTCCTGTGATCCTTCCCACAGTCTCGTGAGATCGGTTTTGTTCTCGCCGCTGTGCTGGGAGTGCCCTCAGCCAAGGGTTGGTGCAGTTCCAGGTGCCCTGCACCATCCTTCTGCTCACTGTATCTCTCCAGCGTTATTACCAGGACAGGATGAGCTAATTCAAGGGGACAGGACCCACTCTGGAGAGGGTTCTTACTAAATTCTCCTGGGTTAAGTGCAGTAAAGAAGAAGGCTCTGAGCCTGTGCTCCGCAACAAGAGAGGCCATGATAGTGAGAGGCCCGCGCACCGCGATGAAGAGTGGCCCCCGCTCGCCGCAGCTAGAGGAAGCCCTCGCACAGAAACGAAGACCCAACACAGCCAAAAAAATAAATAAATAATAATTAAAGGTGTTAATAATTTAAAAAAAAAAAGGTAAATTAAAAAAAAAAAAAAAAAGAAGAAGGCTCTGAAAATCCCCTTTCCTTCTACTCTTAGTGATTCTGTGACTCCAGGTAATATTTCCATGCATATCAAGCACTTTGTTGATTTTGAAATCACTCTTGCAGCTCAGGTTTTCTAAAGATTTTACAAATCAATTAGAAGGCATTTATGTAATTTGAGATTAATCAATAAGCTGATCAATTACGGAAATGAAACATTCCCAGTGTGGCCTATGAATAGACAGTTTATGACTCTGAAACACCATTTTGGTCCTTTGCTGATTTGGACCTCACTCAGGCAGCTCTGGCTGCCTTTTAAAAGTTTTCTAAGCAAATCGATTAGAATGCTTTTATTTCATGTGAGATTAATGAGTACATTGATCAGTTATGGAAGTAAAACATTCTCAGTGAGTTTCATAGATAAAAGATTTAAGCAACAGAAAGAATTAATCTGCAATTTTTTTTAGTTCTGACACCCTTGCATGTTGTAATTAAGACAGAGCAAAATCATACAGACACAGACGTGTCACTTAAAAGGACTTGATCTTTTTCAGTTAGTCTTTTCAAACGAAGCTTAAAGAAGTCAGAAATTAAAAAACTATGCATTTCTCGTTAGAGCCTATGCGAAGGATTAAAAAAAATCTTACAGAGAGAATAAACTTCAAAAGAATGATGACATTTCCTAGGCAGTGCTTCTCCTGGCTGCTTTCCTGTCCTCATATCAGATACCAGGCAGCACCCTTGATCTCCACTTTTATGTGCTCTGCTTTGAAAACAAAATGGGTTATAAATTGACTCACAAACTCCTGGAAAATCCACTTGCTTTCAGAGGGGGAGCTCAGGATGGGGAATTGGGGTGATGGGGGTCTCCCATCTCACCTCTAGGGGCTGTGTGGCAGAGTGGACTTCTGTGCATCCCAAAGCTGTTTTGTTTGTTTGTTTGTTTGTTTCTTTGTTTGTTTTTTGGCTGTGTTGGGTCTTCGTTTCTGTGCGAGGGCTTTCTCTAGTTGCGGCAAGCGGGGACCACTCTTCATCACGGTGCGCGGGCCTCTCACTATCGTGGCCTCTCTTGTTGAGGAGCACAGGCTCCAGACGCGCAGGCTCAGTAGTTGTGGCTCACGGGCTTAGTTGCTCCGCGGCATGTGGGATCTTCCCAGACCAGGGCTCGAACCCATGTCCCCTGCATTAGCAGGTAGATTCTCAACCACTGCGCCACCAGGGAAGCCCTGTTTGTTTGTTTTTAAATAAAAACGGAGGTTGGATTCAGTGAGGTTTGATGGTGTTACCTATTTTGTGGTTCCTTAACTCTCTGGACCTTCCAAAGGAACCAGCTATGTAAATTCTCCCCTCTCTGGCTGTTGTTGTTGCTGTGAAACAGAGCAGGATTTCGGTTAATCTTTTCCAGTCCTCAGTGATTCCCAGAAGCCAGGATACGGTTAGGTGCCTGAAAGGCACTCAGATATTTGCTGAATCAATTACTAAGTGAGCTGGGCGTCTGGATCAGCGCGGGCTGCTCTCACAGAAACCATAGACGGGGCGGCTTATAAACATTTAGCTCTCGTAGTTCCCGTTCATTGATGGCTGTCTTGTCACTGTCTTCACATGGCAGAGTGGGCAAGGGGACTCTCTGGGGTCTCTTCTTATAAAGGCACTAATCTCATTCATGGGAGCGCCACCCTCATGACCTCATCACCTCCCAAAGCCACCCCCACCATTAACTCCTTAATCCTGGGTGTTAGGATTTAGCATATGAATTTTAGGTGGACACAGAACTTCAGGCCATGGCACTGAGATTATTAGGATTCCCTCTGTTCTGTGGCACAGCCTTGTTTATCTGGCCTTCTTGGCTGTGATCTGGCCAAAGGGGACTTCATTTTTTTAAGTTAGGTTCCCAGCAAAACTGAGAGGAAGGTACAGAGATTTCCCAGGTACTCCGTCCCTGCCACAGCCTGCCCCACCATCAACATCCCCACTGATGTGCATGTGACAGTGGGTGGAGCCTCAGGGACACACCATCATCACCCGAGTCCACAGTGCACACAAGAGCCCCTCCGGGTGTGGTCCGCCCTGTGAGTCTGCACAAATGTACCTGGGCTTCTCTTCCTTGAGCTTCTCTCAGGCAGGTACTCTGTCCACCTGGTGTCCTTGCCTCTGTCCGGGGTGGGGAGATCTGAGCCCTGCAGATGGAGGGTCCTGCGTGGAGCTCCTGAGCGGGGAGCAGGGGCAGGGGCTTCAGGGCATCTAGTGGGTCCCATCCTGTCCTTGCAGCCGAGTGACTGACCAGTTCCCTGGGTGTGTGGCCAGCTGACCCCGTCACAGGAAGGGGTGTCCATGGGCTTGGACGAGGGCTGACATCCCTTTGTCCTGCCCCGTGTTGTGGTGAGGGAGCCGAGGTGTGGAGGTATGAGCTGTGTCGCCCACAGAGACCCAGGAAGTCCTTCCCTGACACCGTCGTGGAGAGAAGCCGGTGAAGGAAACACCAAGCAGTTCTCTGGTTCTCAGTGGACACCAGCTGGGTGTCCCACAATTTAACTCAATTCCGACACGATTGCCTGGGGTTAGTGCGGACCCACCAGTGAAGGGTCACCCATCACACCCATCACAAGTCCAGGGCTCTGACTGGTGGGCTATAAATAGGGGTTCACACGACCCCATCCTGGGATTTGGTCATTTGCTAGAACATTCACAGAACTCAGGGAAACACTTATGTTTACCAGTTTGTTAGACAGGACACAACCCAGGAACAGAGATGCACAGAGCGAGGGGGCGGGGGGGCGGGGAGCTTCCCTGCCCCCGGGTGCTCTGCCCCCCCTGCACCTCCAGTGGCCACCAGCCTGGAGACCCTCCAGCGCCTTTGTGACTGTCGGGGATGAACCCAGCCCCCAGCCCCCTCTTTTCCCCAGGGTCGGGGGTGGGGCTGAAAGTTCCGACCCTCTAATCGCACGCATCCCTCTGGCCCCCGCCCATCCTGAGCTCCTCTCCTGGGCCCACTGGGACTCCCTTCATCGGCACAGACTCAGGGTGGTGAGAGGGGCTTGTTATGAACACCAGACGCCCCTCCCCCCAGCACTCAGGCAGTTCCAAGGGTCTTAGGGGTCCCGGGTCAGGAATTGGAGATGAAGGCCAAACGTCTATGCCTTACCGTGTCCCACCGGGGTAGATGCAGAATGCTCGAAGTGTAAACACATCCCTGAGATTAAAACCATCAAAAACACCACTTAACCACAAGAGTCTGATGCCTTACACTGGTAAGTTTCCAGAGTTTCCCTTCATCCCGTGGGCATGGCCCCCAGAGAAGACGAGCCGTGAGCTTCTCCACAGTGGTGTAGACGCGCTGGAGCCCTCGTGTCTGTGGTGGCTGGTGTCATCACCCAGGGAGGGGGGGACAGGAACTCAGGGACTCCTGGGGTTCGGCTGCACGTCCCCCTCGCCGGCTGAGTCACGGCCCCAGGAGCCTATTTGAAAACTCTGGGAAGTCAAGGCTGATGCATGAGACTGTCTCGTTGAAGAAGGGTACACACATCAGCAAGTCCCCTGGGCTCATTTACATGATAGGTTCTGATCCCCTCCATTGGGCCACGCAGAGCTCTGCGGAAACACAAGCAAACACGGGGTGGTCCCGACCCCCAGGTCTCCACAGCCTGACAGTGAGAACCACGTCACGATGTAGTCATTACAACGAAGTCCTGTGGGGACACATTCTGGATGAGTCAGTGCAATTACACAAGTGCTATATGTGCAACTTGTATATATATTTCCAGCTCTTAAAGTCCCACTTTAGAATCTCAGACAACCCCGTGTGGCACGGGCTTATCACCACCGTTCGTGGATGACAATCAGGGCCGGGACCTGAATCTCCAGCTCCAGGCTTTGCCCTCCACTTTCTCCCCAACCCGTGACCGTCCCTTCTCTTGTGGATAGTGGATGGGGGGAGAGGGGGAGAGTCCAGTGGCTTCTGCGGGATCTGTAGGCAGACCTGTGTGACACTGAGCACGACCACCAGAGCTGCCCTACGGAAGATGAGGGTGAGAAGGGCCTTGACTAATTACAGCTTCTGGGTCAGCCTAGGACAGAGAGGTTGGCTCAGGCAGGGTGTATCAGGGGCTGTGCGGGGATTTCCCTCTGTGTGGCAGCCGGTGATTGAAAGAAGCCATCATGCCAGCTTAACCAGCTGTGCTATGTTGCCCCCTAAATAATAACGTCATTGCTCTTTAGTGTTAGTTAGTTAGTGTTCTCTCTCACTCTTTTTCTCTCTTTCTTTTTTGGCTGCACCGCGAGGCATGTGGGATCTTAGCTCTCCAACCAGGGATGGAACCTGCGCCCCCTGCAATGGAAGCACAGGGTCTTAACCACTGGACCGTCAGGTAACTCCCTCTCACTATCTTTAAAAGAGTTGATTTATGCGTATATGTGTAAGTATATGTGTATTCTTATTTCTTCTTCTTATCCATAAATTCACAGACTATTTAGGTTGCTGGAGGTCTTGGAGACTGTAATCATAATTTGGTTGACGCCTGCCATTTTGTCTGTCCATCTTTTCTTCCTTTATCTACTGGGAGGACGCACCGCTTTCTGATCCCCCCTATTCTGGATTGGCTGGCGATGACACGGTCTGTGTTCCAGGTGGCCCGGCTGGCCTGCCACATCCATGGGACCTTGGGATGGACTTGGAGACGTTTCCTGCAGGCAGGACGATCGTAGTCACTTTATTCTGAGCTGTGTGGCTGTCAGGAAGGAGAGGGATGGCCTCCTTCTGGGTGGAGAGTGTTAGGAGCACATCCAGGGGACACTGAGAATCTCACGGACACCTTTGCGGGGGTCTGACCCCTGGGAAATAACACAGCGTGTTCAAGGTCGCTGAGCTGCTTGCCCTTGGTACAGAGAATACAGTGCAGGTTCCCACACCCCTAATACATGATGGTGGTCACGCATTACAGTCATTCAGGGTAATTTCTCAGGTACAAGCAGAGTGTGAATTCATAAATACGGGCCATCTTCATTCACCGAGTTCTCTGGCATATGGTACCATACGTCTTCCTATGGTTCCTGGGAGGTGAGGAGAATAAGATCCTAAGTTATTAAACATTATTGAATAGGTTGTAAATGAATCTCATGCTTGATTTATGCTTTTAATGTTTCTTTAGTTAGCATGTAAATGCATCCTGCTTTCTCCGGGGGTCTTCCCTGAGACCAGGAAAATTGCCTGCTTTCAATTCTCTGTTAACTGAGATTTCCCCCATAATGAACTAACAAATATCTTCATTAGCGCCTCTCATTTCCACTTCTAGTTTGCTCAGAATTAAGCAACACGAAGCTTCCAAGGAGGCTGTTTCTTAGCGTCTAAATAGAGACATGCGGGAATCAAATTCTCATCTCCCTACAGATGATCTGATTACACGGGAACCCATGCAGCCAACTCTGAATTATCCGTGCTAATGGAAGCAGAGCTGACTTGAGAAAATGAAATCCATAGCGCTCAGAAGCCCTTTTCCCCCCCATTTATTTCCACTTTTCCACCCCACAAGCATTTGACCAGCACCACTAACAAGCAGCAAAATGGACTGGCTCAGATTCCATCTTCCCTCCGTCCTTTCAGCCTGGGTGAATGAGCAACCAAATCACAAACAGGAGGAAGAGGGAAGAAGCAAGATGCACGGATGATCCCAAACCGGAGCTCCATCCTGGAGGAACTGCTGTCTTACCGTACACACACAAGCTGGATTTAAAATCTCTTAGAAAGATTTGCACCAAAAGGGCTGGCATTGAGAGTGGTGTTGGGATAGAGAGAAATCTGCTTCTTATTATTCTTCCTGCCAGAAAATCTCCCTCCTTACTTGACAAATGCATTGTCCAAAACTGGCCCCATCTCGGCTCCACTGTGTCAGATAACTTAACTCCCTGTTTGGTCTGGTGGTGGGGTTTTTACTCTCTCCCTTTTAAGTAGTGTTTCCTATGCTTGTGATTTCATAATATTTTAGCTTATACTTTTTTTCTTTTGAAATTTGAACCTGAAAGGTACTTTGTTTTCAAAATTTTATATTTTCACACTTGGCTTTTTGTTGTGAGTCTGTATGAACACTATGTTAATGCTTCCCTTTATCTTGTTTCACGTTGAAGTAGGATTTATATCTGCCCTGAAGCCTCACACTCAGAAGTAGTAACTTGGTCATCATGTTGAACTTAAGATTTCCTTATCCTATGATTGGTATGGTAAGTTCTGAGAGAGAGAGAGAAAGAGAGAGAGAGAGAGAGAAAGAAGCATAGCCAAGATCATCATGAGCTACAAAGAGGAAGAGAATAAATTCCAAGAAAGAAATTAGGGAGAGAGAGAGAGAGAGAGAAAGAGAGAGAGAGAGAGAGAAAGAAGGGTAGCCAAGATCATCACGAGCTACAAAGAGGAGAATAAATTCCAAGAAAGAAATTAGGAGACTATTGTTGAACTTCTGAATGCAGAAGCCAAAGATCCTTTGTACTATTACTGTAAACACTGAGCACTTACTATACCTGCTAGGAAGTCTACTAAGCTAATTGCATGTATTATCTCATTTAATTTTCACAGAAATCTGATAGATATATTCTGTTTTAATCCTCATTTTATTGCAAAGGAAGTCAAAGCTTTGAGAAGTTAAACTACTTGCCCAAGACCTCATAGGCAGTAAATTCAGTCATATGACCCCAAAATAAGGGCTCTTATCCACTAGTATTTTTTTCCTTCAAATGTCATGAGAAAAATAGGAAGTTTGAAGTTTTAAAACCAGATTAAAAAAAAATGACTTAACATGCATTTTCCACATAGAGGAGACCTAGGCATGTGTGTAGACCTCTGAGTGAGTCAATCAAATGGATGAAAATGAAGGGACAGTGAGAGAGGAGAACTTTCTTTAAAAATTCCTTAAAAAGAAATGCAGATACCACTATACACCTATGAGAAGGACCAAAATCCAGAGCACTGACAACAGCAAATGCTGGTGAGGATGTGGAGTAACAGGAGCTCTCATTGTTGCTGGTGGGGATGCAGGAGGTGCAGCCGCCTTGGAAGACAGTTTGCCGTTTCTTATCAGACTAAACATACTTTCACCATATGCTGCAGTAATCTTGCTCTTTGGTATTTATCCAAAGAAGTTTTGTCCAAGGCTTATGTCCACACAAAAACCTGCACACAGATTTTTACAGCTGCTTTATTCATAATTGCCAAAACTTGGAAACAACCAAGATGTGCTTCAGAGGGTGAATGGACAAATAAACTGTAGTCCATTGAAACAATGGGATATTATTCACCTAAAAAGAAATGAGCCATCAAGTCATGAAAAGACATGAAGGAAACTTCAGTGCATATGACTGAGTGAAAGAAGCCAATCTGAAAATGCTACAGACTGTATGATTCCAACTCCATGACATTCTGGAAAAGGCAAAACTATGGAGACAGTAAAAAGAGCAGTGGTTGCCAGGGGTTGGTGGTGGGAAGAAATAAAGCGGTGGAGTACAGGGGATTTTTAGGACAGTGAAACTACTCTGTATGACACTATAATGATGGATGCATGTCATTAGCCATTTGTCCAAACCCACAGAATGTCCAACACCGAGAGTGACCCCTGACGTGAACCATGGACTCGGGGTGATGGTGATGTGTCAGTGTAGGTTCATCAGTCGTAAAACATGGACCACCTGGTGGGGATGCTGTTAGTGGGGGGAGCAGTGGGGGATGGAGGGGGTATATGGAAGCTCTGTACCTTCTTCTCAATTTTATTGTAAACCTAAAACCGATCTAAAAATAGAAAGTATTTTTTAAAAGTGAAATATAGAAGGCAGAGAAGAATCAGCAGTCCAGGTGGTGGCTAATTCAGGCTCGAGCGTAAAAAGATATGGAGACATTTTGAGGCAGATGAGAAAGAAGTTGAGGACACACAATGGGGTGTTTTTACATCAGTAACAGATTAGAGGTGAGAATATTTGCTTCTGAGGATCTTTTTAAGTGGGTAAAGGCTTTTTTGGTGATTGTGATCAATATGAGACAGTTATATTTGGCTTTAAAATATTTATTTTAAAATATTTACTTATTTTTAAGTTTACTTATTTATTTTTAAATATTTATTTTCACATATTTATACCTTGATAAAATTAAAATTTAACTCCAAAGGGGAGAGATACAGTAACTAACTTTTGGCTCAAGTGGTGATCACGGAAGCCTGTCTTGGAGACAATGATTTGTATTACGGTGTTTGTTCCAGAAACTCAAACCTTGCCATCGTGTCAGTTTTCTGATTCTTGAGGATACCACGCTGGGCGCTATGGAGAAATAGACACAAGAAAGGAAATAGAGAAGTACAAAAGTGAAAGAGTGAAGAGGCAAGGGAACCAGCAAGTGTCCGGATCACTGGACTTGAGCTGCAGCGGAGAGATCACAGTCAGACAGAGCCGGGCGCGGAAGCCGGCCGAGCTGTCCGGAGGAGAGGAAGCCGGGATGGACGGCCCGCTTCAACCCCGAGGGTGGGCCGGGGTGCTTAGGTCTGGGGCGTTCCTGTGGCAGCTCCGTAGGTGGACCTCAGTCCCCCGCACCGACCTTTGCTCTCACACTGGGAGGAAAGCAGCTGCTCCTTCTGCAGCTCCCTCCAACCTGGAAACTTCTGGAAGAGACCTGGTCCCCTGTGCATCTGACGCGATAAAGGGACATCTAGATATCTGGGCAGAGAAACCGGCGCGTTCAACGTGATAATTTGCGTGAAGGGCTCGCCCCGGCTGCTTTCCAGAGGGAAGCATCGCTCTTCCTTACAGTTTCTGCTTCTCATCGTGTGTGGAGCTTGCAGGTGGGAGTTTCAAGCTGTCAGTGTGGTGAAGCCCCTGGATTTCCCTGGAAGGAGCAGGCTTGTTAAGCAGGTGAAGTTTCCCCAGGTCAAGCCAGGGAGCGAGCAGGGGGGGAGACCTCGGCTGCTGCGCGGTGAATGCTCAGGCTGAAGTCCGGTTCTCTGTCCTGATCAGGGGACAACGAGGTCACGAGGAGGGTCTGGCTTTGCTCTTCGTGAAAACGCGCTTATGACCTGCTGGCGTCTCGGCTCCCGTTCGTCCTGAGCGTGAGTCACTGGTGAGCCCTGGAACCCTCGTTTCAGCTCCCCGGGGACACCCCCACACTCGCGCTAATGCTGGGCTTTGCTCTGATTCTTCCGGAGTCCTCCCTGCATCAGAGGCCTCCGGGGAGGCCGTCAAGGTCAGTCCCACGTGGTTCGTCCCCAAATGCCTCTGGCCTGAGCATCTAGGGGCGCGCCTCTGCTTTGCCCCTGCAAGACTGATCTCCATCGCTTCCCTCTGTGCCTTCCTCCTGATATTATCCCCCAAAATGTTCAATAGGCCATGACCCCTGCTTGAATATTTATGCCCAGACCTTCCCATCTTCCAGCTTGTTTTCTAAGATTCCTGCGTCCGCACGAGGTCGTTTGAGGGGCTCTGTTCCTCGGCGGGCGTCGCTCGTTACTGGGGTCTGGGGTCCGTGGGCCCCACTTTCATCAGCGACTCAGCCCTTCCCTCTGCAGATGCTCCTCCATCTTTATCTTTCCCTTCGGCCTTCCGACACTGTCCCTTATCCTCACGGATTCTGATTTACACACTTTTCAAGGTTGAAGGAAAGATTTGAATGTTTGGAGTGCAGCGCACTGGATCTGGGTGAAGGCACCCAGGCACCTGGGCGGCGACCAGCTCTGAGCCCCTGGAAGCCCCCCCACCCTGGCTGGGACCACCACCAGCACTGCCATCTGCTTTGGCTTCGAGTCAGGACCGAGGTTGCATTGAGTGGTGAGAGAGGCCTCTCAAGCAGGCCTGGGTCCACCTGTCCCCCAGGTGGGAGGTATAGGACCTCCCTGAAGGCGCCCCCGCTGTAGAGCTCACCACGCCTGCATGCCTGCTGTGAGGCCGTTGCCCTCCACACTGGGGGAAGTTGCTTTTCTTCCACATGGGAGGCAGTTTCTTCCTCTGTAGATGGATTAATTACGTCCTCCTCTTGGGGTGTTTGTGGGGATTCAAGTGATCACATTTAAGGAGCAGCTGGGGGACTTCCCTGGTGGCACAGTGGTTAAGAATCCGCCTGCCAATGCAGGGGACACGGGTTCAAGCCCTGGTCCAGGAAGATCCCACATGCTGCGGAGCAACTAAGCCCGTGCACCACAACTACTGAGCCTGCTCTCTAGAGCTCGCGAGCCACAGCTACTGAGCCCATGTGCCACAACTACTGAAGCCTGTGTGCCTAGAGCCCGTGCTCCACAACAAGAGAAGCCACCTCAATGAGAAGCCCGCACACTGCAACAAAGAGTAGCCCCTGCTCTCCGCAACTAGAGAGAGCCCGCACACAGCAACAAAGACCCAATGCAGCCAAAAATAAATAAATAAATTAAGAAAAATAATTAAGGAGCAGCTGGCAGGGTTGACTAGAAGCGAATTATAAAGTGTCAATAGATGGAGCTTCCCAGGGGCCGAGGGCAGGCGGAGGAGGCTGCGGGCAAGGGGAGGGGAGGTGGGGTGGGCAGGGAGCAGGCGGGGGCAGTGGTCAGGCCTGGGCTGCCCAAGTTCACGGGTAACTTCCCCGCAGAAGGGCTGGGCCTGCGGTCAGATTCGGGTGTCGGCTCTGGGCCGCAAAGCTTGTGTCAGCAGTTCTGAAGACAAGAGGGAAGGTGCCGCCTAACTCAAGATTTAGGGGTCTTTTGGGGAGAAGGGCAGAAGTCATCTTCATAGTCAAATGTCGTTGTCCACAGCTGGGTGACGGAAACTTAGGAAAGAATCCTCCTGGACCCCGCTAAGAGCCGACGATGGGGCCGTCCAGGCCCCTGGTCAGGGTGGGTTGGTGATTCTGCTTCTAGAGCACGGTGCCCTCTGCCCTGGCAGCCGTGGCCACAGCCCCTGGACGGTCCTGGGCCCTGCCTGGGCCACTCCAGCTCACCCCTCCGCTCATTCACCCCTCGCGCGTGCCAGGCGCGGGCTGCATTTTAAATGCCATTATTAGAAATCTAGACACCCAGTTCATTTCCTTTATATTCTGTGTTCCCGCACGCTCAGGAAGGAGACATGTCCTGAGCAGGCAGTTTCTGCACCTGTAAATCAGGGGGGTGTCTTCGGGGATTATTAGTTCTATTCTGCTGCTTTGTAGGCGGGAAGTAATTTGCTTCCTTTGTTGTTTTTGATCCATGTTTATCATCCTCTCCAAGCTGCAGTTATTTATCCAAACAGTGCAAGTAAGGAACTGGGAGGAAGGGAGATTAAAATAAGAAGAATGTTCCCGCCCTAAAAATGTGGAGCTGAGCAGGCATATCTCATGAGATGAAGCTGAGTGGCAGAGGCCTGGGAGGAGCGATTAATTAAAACTCGCGGCTGGGATGGGGAATTGAAAGTGCGTTTGTAAACGATTATGTTTTCTTTTCTTTTTTGAAAAAATAATTATTAGTAGGAAATGAGGCTGAAAGGACAAATGAGACATTTACTCACATTTTTATACAAAGAATCTTTATTTAGCCAGACCTGAAAACCACTGCTTGCTCTTTTGGGGTATTTTTAAGATAGGGAACTTGGTGACTGTAGAGCTGGGATGGCCAAGGCATCTGACTGAAGTAAAGCGAGGAGACTGCCAGGTACCGAGAAGTATTTCCAGCCCATCTCTCGCTCATCGTCAAGTCTTTACTCCGGGGGCAAACAACTAATATCATGTGTAATAATATGCTATGTGCCCATAGGGTTCTTTTATGATCAATGTTTCTTTTACTTATTCTTAAAAAAGCTGTTGCCATTTGCTCATCAGCTGTTTAAATAATTATGGTGACGGATTGAGGCAGTGTTGGTAAAACAGCAGCGCAGGGCTTGGCCAGGACCCTCACTCCTGTCTGCGCTTACACTTCTCTCCCATGCCCTGATAATAATCTGGGATTTTTTTTTTTTTTCCTTTTTTTGCCTCTGAAGTCTCTTGGAGATGAGCCCCAAGAAGGCAAAGCCCATACCTATCCATTTCTGGATTTCCAATGTCTGACCCATGGTAGGTGTTCCACATAGGTTTTGAATGAGTTGATTAGTAATTTATCCCAGTCAACAGAAAGCAAGCCCAAGATATGTACATTTACCCTGCACAAGTCATGGTAAAGTAATATAAAGTGCAGCGATTAAGACTTTGGGCTGTAGAGTTTGACAAACTGCAAATTTAGTGAATTCAGTTCTGGGTCTATGGCCGTTAACTCTGTGTCCTGGAACAAGTTACTTTAATCCCGGATCCCGCCTTTATAAAATGGACACGCTAACCGCCCCTCGCTTATAAAGGCATATCCACCCCCCAACACTTATCGCTCTATGCATTTTATGTCTTTGTGCACTTATCTTCCTTCTGGTTGACTAGTGTTTTAAGTCCCAGATGAGGGCAGGACCACATCCGTTCAGGTCACTATTTTATCACTAGCACTTAGAGCAGAGTCCGGATCTCAATGTCTGTGTATTGATGAAGGACCCCATAAAGCTGCAGCGAGATGTTTAACAGAGTGCCAGCTGCATCCCCAGCCCTGATTTAGTGTTGGTACCACTCTCTCTGTTAGCATCACGAATAGGTACTCGCCAGCATAGAGAGGAGTGCAAAGAGGAGGCTTTGTACATTCTTCTACACACAGAAAGTTGAAGTAGGTTAAAAGTGTATAAGGTTTGAATTAATACATGGATGGGATTTGTTTATAATTAGCATATTAATTACTTTAATGCAAATCAGAACTTTAAAATAAAAGTGTTTGAAAATAGTTTGCTCTCTTAAACGGAAGTTTAATCATTGTTCCTGCCATCTTATATTTACTGCTAAACAATCTCCTTTTATGTATTAAAAATCTTCAGCTATTGAAAGGAAAAGTCTACTAATACTCTTAATTCCTCCTTTTTACGAGCTCTGATTCCAGTTTGAGCAGAATTCTAAATTAGAAAAAGAATTCAATTGTATTTTTTTTTTTGGCCGCGCTGCACGGCTTACAGCTTCTTAGTTCCTCAACCAGGGATTGAACCTGGGGCCATGGCAGTGAAAGCACCAAGTCCTAACCACTGGACCACCAGGGAACTCCCCAAGAATTCAATTTTTTATTTCAGGCTATTTCCAAAAAGACACCTGCCTGTTAGATGATGTTACCATTTCTACTGTAATTCTTAGTAGGGAAACCCCACCTGCCATTTGGGCTGCTTAGACTGTATTGTGAATGTGTAGTTTTTAGAATTCAAGAACTAATTTCTGATAGGAGAAGATGATGACCACAGTAGCCTTCAGAGGGAGTGGATTGTAACGTTAACTTTTAGTGGGACGTTTACATTCCCTCAGATGGTTGAGCTTCGCCTGTCAAACGTTATGTGTCTTCAACTAGAGAGAAGTGTGTGCACCACAACGAAGAGCCCACACACTGCAACAAAAGGTCCCGCGTGCAGCAACTAATACCTGACAAAGCCAAAAATAAATTAAAAAAAAAAAAAAGTTATGTGTCTTATAGGGCATTTAATTCCTTGAGTTTTAAGGGCAAGTTATTACTTTTACACCGTGGACTCTGAAAAAAATCCTCCATACAGGGAACAATAGAAGGAGAGGCACTGTATTAATTATTTGGCTACTTAAGAATGACTCAGTTGTAATAACAACTTGCTGCATGATCTATAAGGCATATTTCCTGTGTTTATTAAAAAAGGAGTTACTCCAGCAATTATGTAATGAAACGAACCTGTTTATATTTGAACTGAACATATTCGAGTGCTTTCTTATTTTTATGTGTTTCCTTAATTTTCTTTCATTCTTCTTCTTTTCTTAATTGGTCTTCTATGACGTGTTTTCTAGATTTCATATTAACTGGTGATGACTCTCAATCATTTGGTAATGATTGGTAATGATTGAGTAAGCAATTTTCTTTATATACTGAGGGCGTAAAAGAGACAACAGAGGTTTTATCTATTTTGAATTAAAAATTATTCCGCATTACAAAGTAGCTTCCTGGCGTGAATCCCTTCTTTTGGAATATTCAAGCCTGGCTGATGCAAGGGCCCGAGAACATTCCCATGAGGCCAAAGTTGTGTTCTGGTGGTTTTCTAAGACAACCAGGAAATGGACGTAATTCCTACCACCAACTTGATTATGACCAAACACTTACCTTTCTGTTATTGAAAAGAGCCTGGAAGCTCCCTCAGGAGACCCTAGCCATGGGGAGGGGTCTTACACTGACGACTTTTCCTTTGGGGGGTGGGCACTCTCACCTCTGAGCGGCCAGGGCCTCTGGGTCGGGCCCAGGTGAGGGAAATGCCCTTCTCCTGGCTTTCCTTGAGGGGGCTGGGAGGATGCCCCAGGCAGAGGTAGCCCGTGTCCTGCTAGGAGCTCGTGCTGGGCGGGGCGTCCTGCATCCCTACCCGCCCTCCACCAGCCATCACATCATGGGTCTGCACCAGTGATGATGCATCGGCAGGACCACGGTCCTCTGTCTGCTGAGCAGGCAGCCCCCGGTCACAGGGAGTTTGGGGACCACAAAGGGCAGGGTGGTTCTATCCTCGGCTGTGAACCAGCTCCCGGGCACGTGCCAGGTGAATTGGCTGGGCTTCCTGAGCCTGACTTTCCTCCTCTGTAAAGTTCAGATTTTTTATTTAATCATAAGTTCAACATCTGCTCCAGGGGATCCTAGGGTTTTGAAGAGACCGCTTTGGCTCAGCCCTGGGTGGTTGGTAGTAGGAAGCGTGGTCTGACCTCCAAGCCTCCTCATGGTGAACCAGGACGACCCTGGGTTCATCTCTTTAATGTTCCAGGTAAAACTCGATCTGAACAAAGAGATCTTCTGCTTAGAAGAGAGAAGAGATCTGAGGATACCCTGCAGCTTTAGCCTACGACTTTGACTTCCCAGGGAGGCGATTCTCAGGTTTCTGCTCCCTGCACGACAAGACCAGACGTGGCAGACGCGGTACCTCCTCGCTGGGCTGCACCCTCGAAGGCTCCAGGGAATAACAACACAGGTCGTGATTGTTGCACTGCGAATTCTGTAGGACTTTTGAAGTAAAGTTGAAGAATGGTTTTAGATGTCGTTTCAGATTCTGTAGCTTGAAATTTCTCATGCATATGGGATGCAGTGACACTTCCCGATTTGTGAAATATGGGAAGATACTGCCTTTTCGTAGAGCAGACATTAGAATAACCCCCGAGATGATGATGACACAGGAGAAAATTATTCGAATCAGATTGGTTCTGTTTCTGCTCCCTTTCAGGCTTCCTTGAAGGCATTGAAAAGTACACATTTTAATAAAGAAAACAAGATTGACTTCCAGCAGGACAAGACCATTACTTCTAATGAGATTCTTTGACATGAAGAACTGTAGCTTAATTGATTAAAAAAGAATATTAATAGGTAGTTAGTTGCTTAGGGACAAAAGCAATCAAAATAGAAACACCTGTAGTTGCTATAAGAGCTGGAATCCAAAGAGAGATGATTTTTGCATTAGATCTTGTCTTAAAAAGATGCTCATCTCATCACTGGACTGAACATCAGGGCCCTGGGTTTGAGTCTGGGCTTTGTAACTGTTTAGCTTGTGACTCAGGGGAGGTGACTTTAATTTTCTGGTCCCGAGTTACCCCATCCCCAAAGCGATGTGGTGGCATCAGATACCCCATTACATGGGGTATTTCATGAATCTGTGTTTCAGCAGTTTTCGTTACAGGGTTTCCGTACTTTTTTGAGATTTTAGTCAGAAACGAGTATGCATCAAAGCGACCTCAGTGCTCGATGCTCACATATTTATATCATACGAGGGGACAGAAATATGTTTGTTTTTTTCAAGTTCCCTTTTCAATGGTTATCACTGTAGGAAAACACATTAAACCCCAATAACTTGGAACTCACAGCATGTAGTTAAGTACGGCCACAGCCGGGGTGGAGAATTATGGACAGCGCTGGTTTAGTCGCGAGGCCAGAAGCGGCCCGAGGGCAGCCCTGCCCCCTCACTGTCATACTTCTCCTTCTGTCTCTGCATCTCTCACCCGGCCCTGCATCGCGCCTTCTTTGCCTCCCGCCCTGACTGGGAGAGAAGCAGTGCCTTCCTGGGGGCCGAGTTGGGCGCCCCCCGCACCCAGCCTCCGGGTCAGCTGCCTCTGGAGGGCGCTATCTGGGCGGGGAGCTCCTAACGCATGGGCCAGAGGCTCCTCAGGCGCGGTGCTGGCTGGCGGTCAACCCTGGGCCCGTGCTTTCCTAGATGCACCACCTCAGATGTGAAACCCGTCCGAATTCATCCTCACAGACACACCGAGAATGTTTGACCAAACGTCTGGGTCCCCCCGGGGCCTAGTCACCTTGACACGTAAAATTCACCATCACACTAGTCGAGGCTTGGACCCTAGGCTGATGCCAGAACTGAGATTCTACCAAGTTCTGCTATGAGTGTGGTTGGTTACCCTCAACACTAAAGGTAAAGTGGTATTTTGAGTCTTGTCGTTGCTCATCTGTACGAGTCTGTTGCAGAAGCCCTCCGGGGAGGGGTATAGTTTTCAGAGCAGCTGTGATGTGAAGCCCTCAGGAGAATCCTCTGCTTGGGACCTGAGCTGTCCTGTCCCTGCCATGGAGCAGTTTCTCCTCCCAGGGGAGGTGCATGGAACGAACAGACCGAGACGGTCTTCTGTGTCCAGTGAGCCAGAGAGCGGTGCAGAGCTTGTAACCAGCTGCCCAACGTTCCCGAAAGCCCTCTTTGCTTCAGAAGTTATCCTTGTGGAATCTCACAGAAAACAAATAGCACCTGCACCCCAGGTCCCAGACAAAGAAAGGGAGCTGTCATTGTATGTCACCTACCTCAAATTCTCAACATTTGTCCTAAAGAAACTTATATATATTTATAATATATCTCACTGTCTTCTCCCTGGTAACAGCTGTCTACCTGTAGAACTTTTAGAATTTGCAAATCCCAGATGACCCCTTGCTCTTCACCCCAATTCCTATCAAGTTAACAACGAGTTGGAAGTGAAGTGAATTGAAAAATTCCACCTTCAGGGAAAGGGCAGGAGCAGTGCAGATGCTATATGGATGCTTTTGGGACCTGACTTAGTTGAGAATAAAGCGAAAGTGAAACCATTTTCAAGTTCACATCCTAAAAACCAGACAAAGTATGATCTTAGTCAGACAAGGCAAGCGTCCTGTGCGTGGAGGGTCCGGGATTCCTATGTCCAGGGCTCTAGTCACATCAAAAATCACTGGACCCTGCTTTTATTCCTAATTTATCAAACACAAGAAAATCATACTGAATATAGTTTAGTAATAATTTTCATCACTTGCCATTATATTTTGACTTTTGTTCTTTTCATTTTCTTAAAAATGTTTAGATGGCATTTAAATCATCCCCTACTGTTGGATATTTAGGTTGCCCCTGTCTGACTGATTGTCTATGTGTCTGTCTATCTATCTACTCTATCTGTCTACCCATCTGTCTATTTCCCTATTATAAACGGTGTACCGAGGGATTTCCTAGCGCGTGAATCTTGGTGCACATGGCTTACTGCGAGGGACTTGCTTGCAGAAGTGGAAGTGCTGGACCAGGGCTGAGGTGTGTGGTGATGGTCTGACCCTCCTCCCCTGCTCTATGACTGATCTCTGCATCACTTGGGATACCCCATAGCAGACCCTATGGTCCGTCCTCTCTCTAGTCGGGAGAATTGAACCAGAGGCGGCTGGTCAGGTGCTCGGCGTCCAGCGTGGAGCTGCTCAGCTGCCATCTGGCTCTGACGCTGCACATGGCTCGCGTGGATCGGATCTTGCCTTCTTTCTTTCGGCTGCATCCTCTTCTCTGATTTCTGCAATGGTGTTCCTTTCCTATGCCTTGTGTTTTACAGGATTTAGACCCCCTCTCTCTCAGAAATGTGTAAGGAACTGAGCTCATACTCAAATCATGTGAAAAGGACTTTATGACTTGCTATTAGGTAATTTTCCTTCATCTAACTTCACAGTTCTTGGAAATTCCTAGGCAATTTGTCTCTCTCAGGAAGACATCCCATTTTTGAGCCCTGGATCTCAGCAGACTGGCCAATCTTTCCATCAGATGAGCTGTGATGCTGGCCTCCACGGCGGGGAGTCTCAGACCCTTGGTTTATCCGTTCCCCGTCACCCAGGGAAGGCTTCTGCTCTTGTATATAAATAGAGCGTTGATGATTTTGATTATATGGGTCACAGAACTTGCATTAAAACTTGGTAAAATCCCAAAGCATGCTCACGTAATGAAGTTCAATGAACTCAATGGCAAGTTTAGGAGGAAGGGGACTTAATGGCACTTGTGACAATAGAAACAAGAATTTCATCTAGTGTCTGATTTGAGTCTGCTTTTTTTTTCAATCCAGGCATAAGGACATCTGAGTGTAACCCTCGATTGTGATTTCCACCTGGCTGCGTGGTTTCTAATCCAACGATATCTGAGTTTCTTGTGATATGTGTCCTCTGTTCTCTGAGAATCACGAAGCAGCTGAACTGCCGTCCTCTCCCCCTCGAGGTCATGCGTGTCACAATCACTCACACGGTCACTTCAGCAGCAGCCTGTGTACTCAGGACCATGCTCCTTGCTGCTGGCTCTGCAGACCGGCTTCCGCGTTCCGAGGGCCCTGATGCAGCGGGCGCCAAGGAGACCCTCCATCGCGCACGTCCCTCCCCTCTTCCTTCACTCGGCCATTTCTCCTGCATCCTTCAAAACTCAACTCAAACGCCATGTCACCTATGGAAGCTCTCCTAGTTCCTCAGGGTCAATAGCGCATCTGTAACAATGTTCACACCTTAAATTCAGTAGTTCCAATTGCCTCTTTCTTTCTTTTCCTACCAGAGCCTGAGCTTTGGAGTCACAACTGTATCTCATTTGTTTTTGTATTTTGGTGCTGGGTCTTTTCTGTCCACTCTGTTGAAAACTCTGACCCTCTGCATCCCGAGAGCCCCCAATCTCCCCTCCAGCTGTGGTGACCACCTCCTTGCCCAACTCAGCATGTTCCGTATTTGTGGGGTCACATCTATCCCCTCTGACCATGATGTCCCTTCAGGAGGTGGGACCCTGTCTCTGTTCTTCACTGCCATATCCTGAGAGCTAGGACTGTGCCAAAGAGATCGTAGGCATCACGAAATCGTTCTAGAAGAAAGGAATAAATGACAAAATAGAAACCAAGTTAAGTTCCAGGAGGAAAAACCCCACAAAACTCAAGTTACCTTTCCGGTGCACCTGGGTTTGGCCCAGAGCTAACTTTTTGCGTATCTGTTTTTGTTGTCTTGAACAAGTTACTCAGCCTCTCTGGGCTCCGGGATCTGATCCATGAGATCGTAACCCTGTCTAGTTCTTGGAGGCTTTGAAAATTCATTTTTTTCCTCCTGGTTCGTTATCAAGAGTGTGTCCAGTGGGGCCTGAAAGACACACGGGATCTTGTCTTAAGAGCGAGAAGCCACTTACATGGGTTGTTTAAAGGCTGCCAGATGCTCCTTGTCTGAGACTGAGTTCTCTTTACCCTGAAACCCCCAACGAGAGGGTCACTCTGCAGCCCTGCTGCCAGGAAGCCCTTGCTCAGGTGTGTTTGCTCCAGACTGAGGGATTGCCCCCCAGCTGGTCAGATCCCCTCTTTCTCCCTGATCAGGAGGCTGAGGTCCTTGGGAGACCTAATGGGACAGATCACTAAGGGGGCGAGAGCAGCGGGGAGAGAGAAGCTGATGAAGTTCTGCGGCCTCTGTCCCCGACGGGCCCTTCTGTGTGAGCCTCGGTCCCGCACCTGCAGCTCCCCTGACTGTCCCCCTCCTGGGGCGCTTCCTGATGTGTCAGCCCCGATGGGCCCCTCACTGCCGGGATCGCCCCAGCCTCCTTGGCCTGCCCTCCCCAGAGAGCCCTTTCAAGGTGTTATGTGAGGCTCCGGTTAAATGGGAGCTCCTGGTCCAGGGGATTCGGTCCCCAGCTTTCCTCCGCTGCCCCCACTTGCCTGGGGCCGCGGTGCCCCAGCTCTGGGAGGACGAGCCATGAGGCTGGTACTTTTGGGGGCGGTGGGCGTCTGGAGGGGTCTTGGGGGCAGCGGTCAAGCACTACAGGCGAGCACCTCAGCCGTCCAGAGGCTGAGCCGGGGCTAGGCGTCCAAGGCCCACGTGGGAGCCGTGGAGAAGCCCACAGCCTCCTCCTGCCCACCGGCCTGGGAGCGCAGGTCTCTGCAGAGCCAGCAGCCTGGGTCCTGGTGCCCGCGGGACACGGGGGAGCTGGGAAGGGCTGCAGGGGCGGGTGCGCATCCGCCGGGACAGCCTGACTGCGGGCCGCGCGTGGTCCTCTGCGCAGCCGCCACGGAGGCTGCGGGAATGCGCTGCCGGCCTCGGATCCCAGCTCCGACGGACACTGCTTCCGAGGTTTTTGGAGCGTTGCTTCACCTTGCTGACCGGACACACACACTATTCTCATTGGTGGAAAAGAGAAGACAAGTGTGCTTTGCAAGGTTTAAATGAGATACATTACATAAGAGCAGCCGTTGAGTGTATTTAAGACCTCAGAGCTGCTCCACCGCAAGCCCTTCTCTTTAAATTTCTCTTTAAATTTTCACGACCGCCCAGTTATAACACACATACCCTTCCTTATTATCCTTCTGTTTTTCTTCTTCCTTGATCATGCCCCAGGCCTGCCACCAGCTCTCAGAGGCTACACCACTGAGAAGTCGTGGACTTCGGAAGACCAGAGACGCATCCCCAGGAAACAGCCACGTCACGTTCCCGCCACCACCAAGTCCACGGAGGCAGGGACGCGTGTCCCCAGAACTCGGGGCGCTATCCTCCACCCCGTTATTTCAGGAGCCTGCAGAGTGAATGCCTGCGTATGGAGTTCTCACGTCCCTTTACTTGAGTGTCTATTTTTATTTTAAAGCATTTTTAAAAACTAGACAAAAATCAAGATTTACTGAGACTCTTTTTCAAGTAGTTCATCACAAGAATTGTCAAAAAATTCAGCGGAATGTGACCGTCATTTCGAGTTACTGCCCCCCACAGTGGATTTCAAGTATGAGCCCGTGCGTTGCTTTGTTTGAATCCCAAAGCAGGTGATCGCGGACAGGAATTAATTGTTGCTGTTACTCTCGTCTCAGAGACAAGGATGTGTTGTTCCAGGCCTTCGGGTGATGCACTCAAGGCGCCTGGCGGGGAAGCCGGCCCCGGCCTCGGAGCCTCGTGACGCCGCGATCAGGGCCGCCGTTCCCCTGCAAACCAGCAGCTCCCTGGCGGCCTGGCTGGTCCCGGGCCGTGGTCACTCGGGAGGAACCACATCCCTAGTGATGCCCCCTCAGGCACACAGACGGCTGGACGGACGTGACTCCGAAGAGCCTCTAGAACCAGACGGGTGGCAGCGTGGGCGTGTCGGGCTTTGCCTGTCATAAACTATCAGGGATCTGACAGACTGAAAGTGTCAATGCTTTACTTTTCTTGTTGAAAAGGAGACTCAGGTGATCACGTGTGGAGAGGGGGCCACGCCATCTGGGGAACCAGCTCCCAGGGGAAAACCCGCAGCACAGGAAAAAAAGCTTTTTACTGTCACATGCCATCTACCGCCTGACCTGTGTGAGCAGCAGTGGCTGGGAAGTTTCAACAGATGCTGAAGGCAGACAGGACCCCCGGGACCAACTGCGTTCCAGACACGCCTGCAACACACAGAGAGAGGCGATTCCCATGGGAACACACGTCCCCGCAAGGAAACATCTCCGCAGACGTCAGCTGTGGAGAAACGTGTCAGATGGTGTCTAGATGGGCATCAAGTTCCCTTGCTCCTTTTTCTTTTTTTCAAAAAAGAATCTTCCAGGTTAAAATCCAATTCATTATAGTACCAAGTATCCTACCTGTGCAATCAAGGCCTTGAATTTTATTCTAGAAAAACAATACTTTGGGAGATTTAGAAAAATATACTAAGTAGAAGAACATAACCTGAAAGAAAGAATCATTGTAGTGATTACTCTTAGGTTACATTATTATTAATCTTACTTTTGTCTAGTAAGAAGTCTCCTAATTTCAATTTAAAACAATTTGAACACACAGAATCCAGCGGAGTCCAAGAAGGAATCTCCTGTGGTTTTGACCTCCAAGCCTGGTGGTCCCACGAGAACGAAGGAACCACAGACGAGACGTGGCCACAGAGCACAGCCCCGCAGGCTACACACGTGTTCCATAGCTCAGCGCCACCTGATTCTTGCAGGCGAGTCATGGCGAACTAGTCGTCTTATGATCTTGTTGAGGACAAACATTTTGGTTTGGAATCGAAGATGCTAAAAATATTTATAACTAGACCCTATATGGAACCCTTGAAAGTGAGGTTTTATGAGTTTTTCTTATGAAATACAAATAAGAAATGCCACCACCCTAGAATCTTTTGGGAGAATTTGAAATAAAAATAAAATCCCTGCAAATAACAAATTAGGACATGTTTTAATCATTTTACTGCAGGGTCATGAGTCGGGTCTATGGGGACTGAGTAGGACGCATATTTGTAACGTGCCAGCTCAAGATGGAAACCTGCTCGGAAAATTTTCATTAATCACCCACATACCGAGCATAAAGCCAAGAAAATACACCTCAGAGGAAAACTGATTTTCACGCTCCCAATTTGGTTATAAAAACATACTATAGACGTAATCGGTGATTGATCCCAGCTTCTGTACTTAGTCCTTTAAAATGGGACACTTGCTTGTGAAACTGACCTGGACGGGTTGGAAGCGTGTTCTGGTTCATTCTAAACAGAACGTGGGAGTCATTTTAAGGTTGTTCAAAGACCATTTGAAGTAGTATTTCTGGAGTCACGGTGGATTCCCAGCAGGAAAGCGCACTAGGATCCTTCCGGTTCAAGGTGGTCATTCTACAGGGGAGACCGGGGTGACGGTCACAGGACTCCTGGGAAGATGTCCGAGCTAAGCTGTGGGTTGGCCGACCCCTTGCACCGCAGGGAGCCCGGCTCTGGGCAATGGCCCTGGGTGACGATCAGGGCCTTGTTTCCCAGAAGAGGGAGGCAAGGCTGAGGACGTTAACAGTAGCTGCACCCCACACCGAGGAGCTGGGCTGGGGCTGGACACAGGCTTCCGAGTCAGAGTGGTGCCCACGGCCCTGTGCACATGTCTGCACCACGGAGATGGCCCCCTGTCCCTCCCCCTTCCGCCGGGGGTCGGCTGAGGATCGCGATGGGCTTCATGACATGGTCTTGTGGTGGAATCCAGTGCCATTCCTCAGGGCTCTGCCCAGACCTCAGTCCCTGCCTGGGCCTCAAGCTTCCCAACCATCCTGACCGTCAATTCTCTCTTCAAGTCGGGCCCTCTGGTAATCCTCTTCCTGGTTTTGAGTTCAGATCAGTAATTTTAAAAGTTCATTTTGCATCTGGGACCCATGTGTCTGGAGCAGGAAGCGGCCATCTTGCTCAAACCTGTATCTCGATCATTTCGTGTCTGTGTGGATAACTTTTCTCCTGGATAAATTCACTTGAAGGACAGGAAGTATGGATGCTTTATGGTCTCACAATATTTCATATATAAATGTCATGAATAAGAGGAAGAATAGTTTTGGAGATAGTTATTTTTTTTGTAAATCTCTGGGTGGTTCGATGCAGTATATTCTGAAATGGACAAGTTTCTACCTTCTCAAGCTTGGTTTCACCATTTGTAGCAATGGGAGAATGAGCGCTGGTCTATTTCTAGTACCAGCTTTGTATTGTAGCCACGCTAGCCGTCCTGTGTCTGGTACCTGACAAAAAGCCAGAATTTTCTGACCTGTCTTCATCAGCCTGTGCTGCTCTCTGATCTGCAGCCTGAGTCAGCTTCCTTGACCCGTCCTCCTGGATAACAGTTTACGCCCAGCCTGGCTCGTGTTCCGTCATGGGGATGGATAGCTTTACAGCTCCCACCCTGGTTTCTATTCCTGATAGGGATTTGAGTTCCTGTAATTGCATTTTCACTTGTTCTGCATAAACACCTTTCTCCTTTTTTATCCGTCCCAGACCTGGCAAATCCCTACGCATCATCTTTCGCAGCGCCCTGGTAATTCTGTCTTTGTATCCACAGTGCCCAGGAAACTGCCGCGTAACCTTGAGAGGGACAATGTGAGAGGGGAATGGGGGTTATTCTCTGATCAGCCCGCGGCCCCACGCAGAATGGGATGGATAAGAACGGATTGCAGATTCCAGGCTCACACGCTGGCATCAGCTTAAAAACCGCACTGTGAGGCCAGACCTGATCACAGCCCTTTATCACCCACAGGGAACATCACATTTGGTAAGAAGATGTTAAAATTGAAGAGAGGTTAGAATATGATTTATCAAAAATACAATAAATAGGCTTTGTAATATTCCTCTGTGTGATTAACTCATTACACTAATGCACTGAGTTAATGTCTGTATGACCATATTCTAAATTAGAAAATTATTTTTTCCTGTACCTGTCTACAAACATATAGGAAAAGGTAATAAGTCATAGTAGTTACCTTTGTGCTATGTTCCAGAAAGCTTGCTTTACTGCAACTTTGTAAAAGAAGCTGTGCTATCAGAAAATAAAGCTCCTTGTGACTCAATGAGGCTCAGCTCTTACTTATTACAGAATTTCGGTTTCGTCCCTTACACTGTGTTGGATTCAGTATCCTTATCTCTAAAACATATTTAATATATCCAGGGCTGTAATAATGAATACACAAAATAAGGTATGTTACTGTACAATATATTCTATACATTTATACAGAAATATGAGCTACTATGACTGCTGCCTATATGGGATTTAAGGCTCTTGAACGTATTTCAAAATTCTCATAATGGGCAATCTCAGCTTTGGTGTGAGTCTGAGGTTAGAGGAGCTGACAGAAGCTTCCAGGTGGCTGTGCTGACGGTCATTACACCTGCTGCTAAAACAAATGTGGGGGAAGAGGGCTGGGGCACACTCCACAGTCTGGGTGATGGGAGTCAGGACTTGCGTGCGCGTGTGCGTGTGTACGTATGAGCATGCGTGTGTATATGAGTATGTATGTGTGTGCATGTATATGCATGTGTGTGGGTGCACGCACCCACGCACGTGTTTTGAGAGGTGCGCCCCCTGGGCAGGGGATGCGTTCTTCAGGGATGATTAGATGAAACGGTTCAATGTGATCCCAGCTCTTAGTTTTCAACAATAGGAACCACATTACAGATTCATTGTTTCACTTTTAAATTAGGTTGTTTAGCGGCTTGAAGGGGTTCACCAGGGTCTAAATATCAAAAGATTTCGGCAAATTGAGAATGGATTCAGTCTGCTTAACTGACTCTTAGTGAGGATACAAAGCCCCCCTTTAAAGAAGCTCTCCACCTTTCTACCACATTATGGAAATATCAAAGCTCAGTAACGACAGAGGTGGCCTTCATTATTAGGTAGTTTAACTGAGGAAATGATAAATTGGTGTCAGATTTTATTTCTCTAATCTATGGAGTTGTTATCTGGGACTCGTATTTTAATTATTGTTGCATCTAAGGTCACATGGGCAGGTATTTAAAATGTTAGCTTTGGACTTCCCTGGTGGCACAGTGGTTGAGAATCCACCTGCCAATGCAGGGGACAGGGGTTCGAGCCCTGGTCTGGGAAGCAACTAAGCCCGTGGGCCACAACTACTGAGCCCATGTGACACAACTACTGAGCCCATGGGCCTAGAGCCTGTGCTCCGCAACAAGAGAAGCCACTGCAGTGAGAAGCCCGCGTGCAGCAATGAAGACCCAATGCAGCCAAAAAATACAATACAATACAAAACGTTAGCTTTTTAATAAATAGGAGTGTGTGTGTGTGTGTGTGTGTGTGTGTGCAACCATCTGTCATCTTTCTAACAGCAAGTGTTACAATTTCTTATTCAACACCATTTGCCTGGACCAGAATTTACTCCTTGTCCTGGGAGTTATTTTTCATGTTTCTATAGATTTTTAAATAAAAAGCAATTTTACCTGGTTTTATAACATATCTGTAGTAGACTTTTTCACAACCCCATTTGTTTTTATCATATTCTCCAAACCTATTTGAAACTTTGAGAGGTATGTGCACAGTCTACCTGGAATTCGCACAATCGTGGCCAAGAGAAAAGCTTTTTTCAAAATTTGCTTTACCGTGAAGATTTTGCCCTCTTGTTCTTTTCCCAAATCATACTGAACATTAACTTAGTCACTTGTGTGTCAGACACCGACCCGTCTGTCTGTCCAACCCTGTGACAGGCGGGCCTCCCCTTACCGCCCCTGTCCCACCAGATACAGTAGCCTCTTTCTGTAGCCTCGGAAGTGCAGATCCCACGAGGTTAAAAGGAGGCGTTGAGGCGGGAGGTTGCCTTGGTGCTTCGGTGACCAGCCCCAGGCTCACTGCAGACATCAGACGGATAGTGATTCACCGGCTGGGAAGTAGGTAAATCAGGACCTAGAGTGATTTACGGAAATGAACTTCACTGCAGGCTAATGCTCCCTCTGGACCCAGCAGGGAGGAGTGTTATTACTCCTTTTTTCTGTGTCTAAGGTGAGTCTGAAACAACTTTGGGGACAGTCTCTCCTCCGTTTACTTCTTGCAAGGGTGTGGAGATGTTTCTCAGAAGTAGCAGCTGCTTTTAAGAATTCAGGTCCTTGATGATCACGTTGAATGTTCGTCACTCCAAGATTTGTTAAACCCCTATGTGACTTCCCGGAGCCATCGACTTTCTTAAAAATAAATTTATTTGGATTCCTAAGCAGAACTCCTTATACTGATTGCCGTGGAAGCATAGAAACCTCTAGGCACAGTGACTGAATGCAGATAATCTGTTTCAAAAGAACTAGCTTTATAATCACAACACAGCACCTTCTTGCCATCACAGATTTTAAAAGAACAGCACCGTGTCCGAGTGCAGAAGAAGTTAAGCACTCAGCGTCATTCATCAGGATAAGTTACACAGCTTCGCTAATCGTTTTCATCACGGCATGTCCTCAGTGTTCTTCACGTCTGCTGTGGCGTTGACCTTGCTTATTGGTTGCCTACCCTCCCACGTTTCACAGTTTAACCATTTGTCTCCTGCTTGCTGCTCTGTGTGGGGTCAGCGGCACTGGACGTCCACTTCCAAGGAGCTGCCATGTTGGTGCAGCTGTGGGCTGGGAGCCCAGCTCGGCTAGTGGTGGGGCCCCTGCTCTTCTCCATGACGCAGTCCCAGGGTCGCTGGACTCCTACACGGTGGATGGCTTCCCCCAGAGCACAAAAGTGGAAGCTGCCTGGCCCTCCTACGGCTTAGGTCCAGGACTTCACAACACTGCTTCCACTGTGTTCTCTCTTCTCAGAAGGCTGCAGGGCCACTTCGGGGTCACAGGCAGGCCTGAAGACATGGCATCAGGAGTCATGGCTCACTGGGGACCACCAGACTGTGTGCACCTCATTTGCCCTAACAGCTCTTCTGCTTTCAGCTGGCATTCATAAAGACACAGCCTGAGTACCAGGTTCTTTATGAAGATTTTCCAGACTCTCTTAGAAGAAGAGAAAGAGGTACTAGGGATGCACACACAGAGGGATGACCATGTGAGGACACAGGGAGAAGACGGCCATCTACAAGCCAAGGAGAGAGACCCCAGCAGAGACCACCCCTGCCGACACCTTCTTCTTGAACTTCCAGCCTCCAGAACTGTGAGAAATACATTTCTGTTGTTTAAACCACCCTGGTCATTAGTACTTTGTGATGGCAGCCTGAGCAGACCAGTACTGTGATTTGCATGAAAGAGAGGCTCGATGACCATGGAATGAATGATATCAGTCCTCATTTTAATTAATTAACTAATTATTTAATTAATTAATTGAAGTATAGTTGATGTACAACATTATATGAGTTACAGGTGTACAATACAGTGATTCACAATTTTCTCCATTTATAGTCATTATAAGACATTAGCTATATTCTCCATGTTGTACAATATATCCCTGTAGCTTACTTTATACCTAATAGCTTGTACCTCGTAATCCCCTCTCCCTATATTGCCCTTCCCCCATATCAGTCCTCATTTTTAAGTCGCAGAGACCAAGTCTGGGGTTCCAGGTATCCTTTGTAATATAATAAGATTGATAATTCTCTTATTTCTCACATTTGATTAGCTTGCAATATCACCATCTAGACTGAGGGGCAGATCCAGAAATATCAGTATTCATTCTTAAAAAATATTTTTGTACCACTTTCCCAAGTCTAATTTTAATTGTCAACGTAGACTGTGTAGTTGATTTGTGACTATAAATTAAAAACTTTCCATGTATTACTGGCTAGGGTGAAAGGGAATATGAAGGGCAGAGAAGAAATGATAAAATACCATGTTTCAACTTGTAATCTTGTGAGAAGTTAGGAACAGATGGCCTATTTGAATAGAAATGTTATATTTCTTATGAAAATAAATCTTACTGCAGGCAAACGTGGTAGCACTTGACAATCACCATTCTGATGAACACTGCAGCCGTGGTCTGGGCATGAGAAAATGTGGAGTTTAAATATGACAAGCTACTTTAACAGATTTTTAAATGCATATTTATTCATTAAAAGGGGATAAAAGCATTTGCGTCAACATAGCTATTATAGCAGGAAAAGCGTACTTGTGAGAGATAACATTTCTCAAAAGCTGTTTTATCTTTTTCCTGGACGGGGGAGCTGCACCACAAGGCATGCAGGATCTTAGTTCCCCGACCAGGGACTGAACCCAGGCCCCCTGCAGTGGAGGTGTGGAGTCTTAACCACTGGACCGCCAGGGAAGTCGTTCAAAAGCTGTTTTAAATGGAAACAGATTGTTTTTTCAAGCATTCTGATTTTGATGAGTGTTGTCATGACATAAGTTACTAATAAAGACATACGCTTTCAGCTGTTTTTCATTCTATTTCTAATAGACATTTTGAAAACTGCAAATTTGAAGCAGAGATTTAATCACCAGGATTGGACGACCACGTCTATATTTACATTGACAGCTCTACCGATATTCTGGGTTCTTTTACTTTTTTAAAATTTATTTTATTTATTTTATTTTTGGCTGCGTTAAGTCTTCATTGCTGCGAGCGGTCTTTCTCTAGTTGTGGCGAGCGGGGGCCTCTCTTGTTGCAGGGCACGGGCTCTAGGCACGTGGGCTTCAGTAGTTGTGGCACGCGGGCTCAGTAGTTGTGGCCCGCTGGCTCTAGAGCGCAGGCTCAGTAGTTGTGGCTCACAGGCTTAGTTGCATGTGGGATCTTCCTGGACCAGAGCTCGAACCCGTTTCCTCTGCATTGGCAGGAGGATTCTTAACCACTGTTCCACCAGGGAAGCCTAATATTCTGGGTTCTTGAACAGGGCAGACTTCTTAAGAAATTGACTAGCTGGAACTTGTCTATAATTGTACTGTTAATTCTGTATTTTTAAACAAAAGTTTCCCTTTATGGTTGCTATTTAATGTCAACGGCAGAGAGTTAGAAATTCTTATACTTCTGTATAAAGAGTCTTGGTAATATTTTTATAATTTTCTAGATTAAGTAAAAGCTTCTAGCTTAAGCAATGCCATGATTATAGCTATTAAATAATTATTCTTCAAAAGCAACTTATAAAGAGAGACTCATGAGTTTGGAAATAGTTTTTTATCTATGATTGTATCATCCCAGCCACACCGCCCATAGCCCCTCATAGTGCCCGTCCTGCTTCTTGTTTCTCCAAAATACTGGCTGGTTTAGATCATTTGTTAGCCTGACTAAATATAGGATGTGGTCTTTTTAAAAATATATATATTCAGAGAATTTAGTGCCTACTTAAAGTTGGAGTTTGCTACACACTTGCTGAGATAAACTTACATAAAATAGGATCTACTGTCTTCGCTGAAGCATTGATTAGTGTTTCCTATTATAGACGATATATTTCTAAATCACATCCCCCCCTACAGCTCCCCTACACACAAACACACACACATAATTCTATGGCTACTGTCCTGAAAAAGAGTGTCTTTTCAGAGATTTAATTTTTCCTTTCCCAATAATTTATTTGAAGCTTTATTTTTTAAAAGAAGATTGACAGAGGTAACATGTTCATGATGTCTTTCTTTTATTAAGTTAGAAAAATTATTGGGACACACTTGATCACAAGTCCCTCTGCTTTCTTGCCAATACACAGGAATAGCGAAGCATATTAGAAGAAGAATTGTTTTTTCAGAGCAGATCTTTCTGTGTTTAGACTTTGTTTCACAGGACACTTGCCGATCTGAATTATGGTCTAGAACCTGCTGATTTTGATAGGATTGTGCAGATTCCAAACATCACTCGAGGCTTATTTCGATGTTAGTAACCATGAACTAACCATATTCACGGAGTGTTTATTGGTGTTGCCCTGAGTGTGTCAGGCACCCTGGCAGTTACGGGAGACGTACGGGGTGGGTGGCAGGCAGATCCCTGGTCTTGGGTGGCTCGCAGGCCGCCCAGGGCGAGTGCTCTCGGGTGTTTTGAATGACAACGGTACACACTGACCCAGAGGTTGGACTGTCACAACAGGACCGCCACGTATGTGGCTTTGCTTGGCTTTCGGACAGGACATCAGAAACGCCATGATGGGAACCGGGAGAATGTGGTCCAGAATGTGGTCCAGGGCTGCGCGGTCCCCACCAGCGGGAGCTGTCATCTGCGGGGACGAGGAGGGAGAGTGAGCCCGTGAACTTCATCTGCACCGTGAGCTCTGGACGATGTCAGCTGAGCACGCCGGTGGCCTGTGGCCAGATACGACAGGCAGAACTTGGAGGGAATACGGAGAGGCCAGGACCTGCTGGGCTGCAAGAGGAAACTGGTTTTCAGTCTCCCCATCCAGTAAAATATGTAAAACAAAACAGAACAAAATAGAAAACAGGTGGGGACCTCAAATCCAGGGCATGGCTACAAGACCATTGTTAAGGAAGTCTAAGGTAATAAAGCCAGCTAGACAAGAGCTTCTAGGACTCTTGGTGGTGTTATCCCAGAGCACCCAAAATGCCTAAATTAATGGAAAATCTAGAATTAAAGGCATTTTTTCCAAAAATGTCTGTAGGTGTGGTCTTTGTCCGATGGCGTCGATTCCAATGTGTAGACAGTCTCAACCACTGCGCCACCAGGGAAGCCCCCCCCCACCCGCAATCTTGTCTCTTATAAACACTATTTTATGTGTCTTTGTGTGGACACACGTTTCCTTTCTCTTGTGTAAATATGTAGAGTGTATCTGCTGACTCACAGGGAAGGTGTGTTTTTAAGTTTATAAGAAGCTGTCAAACACTTTCTGACCTGGCTGTACCATTTTGCCCTTCCCCCAGCCATGTGGGAAAGTTCTAGTTGCCGCCTATTCTCAACAACATGTGGTGTGGTCTGTCTTCCTAATCTTAGCTGCTGGGACACGATGTCCACTGTGGATGCAATTTGCATTTCCCTGATGAGAATGAGGCCAGTTCTCTTTCATGTGCTCATTTTCCATTCATATCTTTTTTGAAACTTTTATTAAAATATTTTGTCCATCAAAAAAATCTGAGCTTTCATGTTTGTAACTGATTTCCAGTACTTTTTACATTCTGCATGTATGTCTTTTTTCAGTTATGTGTGTTGGAATTCTTTTTTCTGGGCTTGCCTTCTTATTTGTTTTCTAAATGGTTCTTTTGATGAACAGAAGTTCTTAACTTCAGTGAAGTCCATTTTATGATTTTTGATGATTAGCACTTACCAAAACATCCTGTCTCAGAGGTATTTGCCCACCTGGAGGTCGAGATCAGCCTCTTATACGGTTTCTTCTGGAAGCACAGACGCTTCCTCTTTGTAATTCTTCCGTCTCCAGGACAAGGGGCCCCGTCTGGGCCGATGCACATCATGGGTTCCTGGACGTGGGTCAGATGGTGGGGCTGGACCAGAGTTTTGTGGGCGAGGGCAGGAGTTGAGGGTCCTTTGCACGCGGGGGGATGCGGATGGTGTTGACCGGCGGGAGCGCAGAGATGAATCTCTCCTCCCCTCCCCGTTCAGTCTTAGCGTCAGAAGTTGGAGTCTACGTCTGCAGCCCTTGAGTCCAGGTTGGCCAGCAGAAGGAGGTGGAGGTGATCGTGTGCCCTTTCTAAGCCTGGGCCTTCGGGCATCTACAGGATGCTCTTTCACAGGCTGCTACCTAAGAACATGTGCCACGCCAGGCCAGCTCGTTGCGGGTAAGTCATGCAGCCGGTCACCCTACTGTCCGGCTGACTGCAAGCCCCCTGCTGACGTTGACGAGTCCGTCCTAGACCACCCGTCCCAGGGTGACCCGCCAGCTGACTCCAGATGTGTGTACAAGCCCAGCCGAGGGCAGCAGAGCCTGGACAGGTGGGCTGAGTCCCTGATGCCCTTTGTGTGGGGTGCTTTGTTACACAGCACATGCAGCATGTGAGAAGGAGCCCGGCGTTCTCTCTAGTCGGGGGACACTTTGATGAACCGGGGTGCAGGTATTAATTCCTCAAGCAAATGCTGACATGTAAAGAAGTTCTCACCCTATCTGTGGGGCTCACTGGGAGTGACCGAGGAGCTGGGACTTGACCACGGGGGGAGCCAGGCCTCAGCCAGGCAGAGTGGACCCTGGGGGAGGCCTGAATATGTCCTGCTGCTTTTCCTCAATGTCACAGGTCGCAGCTGAGCCCGCTGGGCTCCTGACCACAGCAGGGACAAATCATGGGGGCAGCTGTTTTGCGTCACCAGGACGCGGAGCAGGCAGTAGGTGACCGAGGCCCCTTACACCTCCCGCCCACGTGCTTCACCCCAACAAACATACAGGCACCATCTGTCACCCCTCAGGTCCTGGAAGGTCCAGTGTGACTCCTCTCGTGAGAAACCCATCCCTCTGCGGCCCCTTCCCCGAGACAGGCCCATCTCCACCTCCCCTGCCATAGCCGGGCCTTCCAGAGGGGACTTCACTTGTGTCCAGGACCCCTGAGGAAATCAGGACAGTCCGGCCGGGTCAGTGTGCGTGAAAGTGTTTTTCCTAAGAAGCAGAGGTCAGTGTGCAGTCTACAAACCTTCCTTAGATGAAATGACAGAAAACTCGGGTGACTGAAGTGAGGAGATGGAAATACCTGCCCCCGACCGCCAACCCCGCCATCCCGCCAGCTTCCAGAGCCACCCAGGCTCTTAGCTTTTCTAAAATGTTCATTTCCAGGGACAGTTTCAATCAATCTTGATAGAATTAAGCTTCATAAGACAAAGTAAAAGTGATCAAAGTCAAGATGGGAACATGAAGGACAGCCAATCTCCAGGAATTTGATGCCTGGAAATCAGGGTAAGTAAAACGGAAAATCCAATTAGGGGAGATTCGCAGCACCCCTGCCGCCCTCCCGGCCAGCAGCACAGAGCAGGTACCTGCCAGGAGCCGGGCCCCCAGCCCGAGGGAGCGGTAGAACAGCGGCCCGCTTATTTTTCTGAGTAGATTCAATCATTCAGGTAATTTCACAAGTTCCCTACTGAGCATGGTGATAGAGGACAAAGTGATTCATCTTTGCATTGTAAAGCCAGGTCCCTGGGAAAATACAATGCACCGCGACGCTGAAGGCCAGCCCGGCGCAGGGAGAGACACCTGTGGGCCGGGGGTTCCCCTGTGAACTCCTCTGGAGGCTTCAACAAAATCGAGTCCAGTGGAACTTTACAGCCCTGGGACATTTTCATTAATATGAGTCCTGGCATTGCCATCTTTGACCAAACTGTATGGGTGATCTGGTAATTAGTGCATTTTTCTTCCCTAATAAGCGTGGCTGCTTTAGTTAAACAAGATGGGGGAAAATATAAAATAAGTGACGAAACACAGCTTGCAGTTATGACTGTGGACATTTAGCTCACCTCTACGGCTTGTGTTTTTCTTGTGCTAATTAGCAACTCCTATTATAAGTTAAATGGAAAAGTTCTCAAGATAACTACACGTTTAGGCCCTACCCCCCTTATGTATTTAAAAGGTCAGATATTCATGAAATAGTTTAATAATTTTAACCAAAAAATAGTAACATGTCAGAAGTTCTGAAGCAGGCATTCACCGTATTTCTTTACTAGAAAAGCAACAGTGTGTGTGTAGCGTTCTTCACGTGGCAGGACAGTGTCTCTTCCAAGACCCGCAACAAAAAGTTGAAAAAGTATAGGATGATGCATGCATTTGATAGATGCACTGAACACAGGTGCAAGACAACGTTCCCCTATGTCACCATCATGCTGGGACCACGATGTTTCTTGTAGTCAATGGGCGCCTTACCCCCATTGTTATCTTTGGGGACCCCTCACCCCGTTTTCTCTGGCACCTCGTAAACCTACTCTGTCACAGGACCATGTGAGCCCCTGGCCTCTGGGCTGGCTAGACTGTATCTAGAACACAGATGCCACCAGTGTGCCTTCAGGTCTGGCCACAACTAGGAAGATGAGTTTGTGACGTGGAGCTTTTGAGGAACTTGAAAGTATCTGATGATTAAAAAGAAGAAGAGTGGCCGCTTTAGGTCGGCTCCTCACATCGAGTTGAAAGCTGCCTTTCTATCATTTCACCCCTCGGTCTGTCCTGTCTTCTAGGATAACAAACAACGTCGTAACTGCTCTTCTGTGTAAGAGCCTGTTGAATTATTCAAGTTCAGCCCGTTGGGCAGATAGCGCAGCCGCTAGAGCCGATTCCACGGCCGGCGGGAGGATGGACGTCCAGCCTTGGCTCAGCTGGGCCTGGGTCCTGGGCAGCGATTCAGGCCCTGTGCTTCTCAGCCAACCCTGCAAAATGAGGCCCACAATTGTGCTGCATCTCAGGGCCCAGAAAACTGTAGCAAAATCGCACCGTTCCTGGCACAGAGTAAACAGTTAATGAACGATGACTACTTTTTACTCTTTGACATTTTATTAGGTTAAGAAGATAATAGAGTCTTCATACATGGCTGGAAGAAGGTCATGGTCCACTGGGAGAAATAGGCCTATAAATATTTATGAAACAAACACATACATGCCTGGAATATAATAGGATCAGTGCTATGAGAGACATTTGGATAAAACAAGACAGAAACGTATCAATCAGTGATCCAGAAGGGTGGGGTGACCTTCTTGAGCCCGAGATTCGGAATTGGGAATATCAGAGCCTGCCTAGTCACTACCTCATCTCGCAAGGTGTTTCAAGACCAAACAGAAAAAAAAATATCAGGGACACTTTGTTTTTGAGGGGGCATTGCTCTAGAGAATGTCCTCCTGCTGATTTAAAAGGCATAAATGTATAATAAGGATGAGGATGAGAAGTGAAACTTGGTTTGATTCAGCATCCTTCCCCGCCCCCGTTTGGTACACGGCGTGGTTATTGCAAACACACCCTAAGGCCTGGAGCAGGTGCGGCCACCAGGAGACCCAGTGCCACGTGGGCGGCCCTGTGACTGCAGTGCTGTCCCCTGCCTCGCCCAGTCCCCGGGGAATATGCCTGATGAGAGGTTGGCCCTTGTGAGGTCACTCACCAGGTGTAAGTCTCAGTAAACTCGGTAAACCAGTCCTTCAAAAGAAGATGCCCAGCTACGGAGTCGGAGACACAACACAACAAAGCAGACGCATGGAACGTGAGAGAGCTTTCTGTCGCACGGCTCAGCTTGTCTAAATTACTTTGTGTCAGTGGATGGCCCCTCATGAAGTCTTCACATTGAAGAAAAGGGCTGAATTAGTTTTAAAAGCTGCTGAAAGTGAAATGTGAGGAGAGAGAACACAAGAAAGGAAATAGCTTCTCTGCCTGACTTACTTCACTTAGTATGATAATCTCTAGGTCCATCCATGTTGCTGCAAATGGCACTATTTCATTCTTTTTTATGGCTGCGTAATATTCCATTGTATATATGTGCCACATCTTCTTTGTCCATTCCTCTGTCGATGGGCATTTAGGTTGCTTCCATGTCTTGGCTATTGTAAATAGTGTTGCAGTGAACATTGGGGTGCATGTATTTTTTCGAATTATGGTTTTCTCTGGATATATGCTCCAGGTGTTATTTTTGAGAAGACTTTCAGGAAGCCAGAAAAAAATGACAGCTGCCTAGATCTGCACCTCCCAATATTTCTGGTAAAAGCAATACAGAAGAATAAGATGAACAAATAAAAATCCATGAAAACAATATCCACAGCATAATCCAAAGGCCAAAATATATCCGAACTTCAAAAGAACTGTAAATTAAGAAAGAAAAACTCCAAAGCCCAGGAAGCAATCTCTCTCACTCCTTCTCTAGAGGCTTCAAGCTTTTGCAATGAGCAAGAGGAGGTGGAAAAGGTTGTTGGTAAGAGAGAAGAGTTGTGACTGTGATGGATCTAATTTGATCCAAAACCACAGTCAGAGAGAGTAAGTTCACACTAAATGTGAAAAAGAAGAATCTGTCTCGAGAGATGAGAGTGAGATATACAGGAAGGGAATGGAAATGATATGCAGTTTGAAGTGTCACCTCTTGGTACCTTGAGAGAAGAAAAAAATTCAAATTATAAAAGTGCCATGTGTGGAGTAAATAAATAATAGACACTAATAACAGAGAGGTCAAATACAGAATAAAATTTGTGTTGTAACGGTTTTAAAAATAAAATCTTAAAGACTAGAACAAGGAAAAGAAGAAAAATAGGCAAAATCAAGCAAGGAGTGAGATTCTTCACTGGGTTGGTCTCTCTCCAGTCCCTTCCTGAGAATGATATTCTCTTGAAATCTCACTCAGGGTTAAGCAGTTGAGGGTGAGATCATTTTCTCGGCATCAGTCATGTTTGAAAGATGCATCTCTTTTAACAGAATACTGAAATTAAAAGTACAGGTATTGAGCAGCAGAAAAAAAAAAAGAAAGGAAATAGCGACCAGAGTCTGTGCTGATCTGAGGAGGGAAATGGCCAGAAGGATTTCTTTTATTCATCAGGTTGGGAGCTCGGCCCCTGGGTCCCAGGACTCACCTCTGTCTCCTTACTGATGGCTTAGTCATCGAATTTCCCACCACACGGTTAGTTCCCAGAGAGAAAAATGTCATCCTGTCTTGTTCTCTGTTTTATCCCCAATGTCTAACACGTTATTGGATATTCAACACTTACTGAAGGAGTGAGCTAGCACTGCAGCCCGTGAAGGATACAAAAAATGCAAAATGTGAGTCTTTCCTTGAAGAGCTTCAAGTTTGTGTGAAAAACACACCAACAGGAAGCGATGACAAGACGAAGGGAGACAATGTATCACCGAATATCTGGATGAGCTTAGTTATTTGCTGGCTGCCACGTCAACTCCCGAAGTGCAGACACCACGCGCGTTTGTTCATCACAATGTGCCTTGGTTCCAGGGGGGAAGGCACGCAGCAGATATCGGTGGAGAAAAGGAGAAAGGGGCACGGGCTGAGGGAGACGTGAGGCGCGGGGTGTGCAGGTTGGTCGGAGGAGACGGGGAGGAGGCAGTTTTGGGGCAAGTGCATCCACTAAGTGCCCAGGGGGGAACCTGCGTGCAAGCCCGGGCAGGCAGGGCCTGGGCGGGCTCTCTGTTAGGGAGCGAGGCGCAGGGGGGCATCGGCATCTAGGATTAGGATGATGGTTGGCGTGGATGGATTATTCCACAGTTCGGGTAGTTTTCTAACGTAATCCTCTCAGCGCATGGGAGGTAAATAGAATAAGCATAATTATTTCCATCCTATGGGAGAGCAAACGGCGATTTAGGAAGGAGGAGATACGCCTCTAAGTAGGGAAATCACTGTGCTCTATAGGCTGGGCTTCTGTGTTCCGTGTTTGTGTCATCCTCTGATCTTGTTTTTTTAAATACATATTTTAATGGAGAAAAGAATTAGATAAAATTATGTATACAATGCCCAGAGCGCTATTGGAATATATCTGATACAGTCATGAGAAGAGTCTTGTTATACAGACCACACACAAGCTCATTAGCAGACATGCACGTGCATGCAGGCACACAACTCACATGCATGCACACATACTACATGCTCACACACATACACACATGCATAGCCACACACACAAATGTGTACACACACATGCACACACACATCCACTTGCTGAAACACAAAAAGGATGCAACTGAATGGACAATTCGGTCCTAAATTACCTAAAAAATGTCCGGGTGGGAAGACCAGACCTGTTGTGGAAGTGAAACCACTGAAACAAGCGCATGAATTCTTGGTAGAAATTTTCCACATTTTTATGTAGAAACCTGAGTGGTGAAGCAAAGGCAACACGCGGAGCCGCACTGCCTGTTCCCTGAAAATCATCTGAGAGAAAGAAGGTGGCGTTTCGACAAGCCCTGTGTCACTGGAAGCCTCCGGGCATCACCAACAGCTCGAGGAGGGGTCCTTGTCCCCGGGAGGTCCCTACACAGGTTGAGGCTCCCACTGCAGCGCGGACTCTGCTTACAGGTGTGTCTCACCCTTGTCGGGAGGTTCCACAGCTCTGCCCTCAGAGTAGTAATTCTGGGAAACAAGATATTTTCATTTGCAGCAAACATGACAGAGTGGGAGAGTGCATTTTGTTTGTTCCGGCTATGCCACTGTAGCAGAGACGAAACGGAAAAGTAATTATCAGATAAATTTTCTAACCCCCAGTTTACAAAACGACTTTAGATATGTTTCCACTTTGTTTTTAAGATAAGACAAAACACCTTTCTTCGCATGCTCGGACAGTGTATTTAGGTATTTCTGTGGAATCTTATAATTAGACCTGCTGGCTGTAGGGTTTGCATTATCTGTGACTTTCCCTAAGGACTAAAAAAGTAAGTGTGGTAGAAACCAGGGCAGGAGGACACGTTGATAGGGTTTTTCTTTGAGTAACACCAGGCTATTCAGCAAGGTACTCAATTTTACATAAATGAGAGGAAGTTACCACCATGCAAATAGTTTCTTACCATCTTATGTAAGGGCGTTAAAATAATATGTTGTAGTATCAGAATCAGGAAGGTAATTTAAAAGGCGGTGACTCGGTAGGGCTGGGTAAGGCCGGAGCCGCAGTGCCATCCTGGGGCTCCACGTGCCGGGTGGTCTAGGGGCCGTGTCCCCTGCGGTGACTTGGGCACCGCGGCCCCTAGAAGGGAAAGGATGGGAACCTTGACAAGAACCCCGGCAACAACTGATCCAGCCACCAGGTGACACTCTTGCTCTGCGTTTCGAGGCTGTGCTGGTCCCAGCTCCTGGCAGGGACTTTCTCTGCAGGATTCAAAGACTGTCCAGGAACATTCTGCTTGAATTAGGCAGCTTATTTTTAACCCCGGCAACTCTGGCCAGCGAGGCTCAGAGGGAGAAACTTATTTTGTCGGGTTAGCAGCGCGATGGACTTCGATTACAGGCACCCAGGCATTCAGACGTGTCTCTGTATATTGAAGTACTTGGGTGTTTAGGAAGGGGAAGTGTGTGATAAGATTTTGCTTTCTGAATATTAAGGAATAAGCTGTTTCTCCTCTTTATTAATTTAAATGGGTCTTTGAGAAACAGCTCTTTCTCTTTTTTTGGCTGTGTTGGGTCTTCGTTGCTGCACACGGGCTTTCTCTAGTTGCGGCGAGTGGGGGCTACTCTTTGTTGCAGAGCGTGGGCTTCTCATTGTGGGGGCTTCTCTTGTTGCGGAGCACGGGCCCTAGGCGCACAGGCTTCAGTACTTGTGGCACGCGGGCTTCAGTAGTTGTGGCACGCGGGCTCAGTAGTTGTGGCTCGCGGGCTCTAGAGTGCAGGCTCAGTAGTTGTGGCACACGGGCTTAGTTGCTCCGCGGCATGTGGTATCTTCCCGGACCAGGGCTCGAACCAGTGTCCCCCGCACCGGCAGGCGGATTCTTAACCACTGTGCCACCAGGGAAATCCTGAGAAACAGCTCTTTCTTTGATGAAATTTAAGCAAAAATAAGAATTTCAAGGAATTGTGCATAAATGGATGCTTAAGAAAGATTTCCTTGCCATCCCAAAGGGATCCAGCGTCTTATAAACAGTATTATGTGTAATCAACCTTAAGAACCTCGGGGGAAACTGTGTGGTTTCATTCTGTTGCTTTAAGTCCTCACTCAAATCAGGCAACGCTCTAAACGCAGAATTCTTTCCCTTCTGTGAGACAAGCCAGGAAAGGAAAGGCCGCCAGCTCAGTATTTCCTGGAGGAAGAGGTTTCCCAGGACGTCAGCAGGTAAAATGGAATGGGGACTGTTAACTGGACTAAAATCATTATACGGGATCATCTTTCATCATTGCGTCTATAAACGTGCTTCTCTAAGTTGTTGGGCTCATTAAACAACCCCATGCCCTGTGGGTAAGTTTTAAGGAACTTGCACGCTAGACTCTTTCTGCCTTGGTTATGGAATCGCCTGGTTAAGATGTGCCCTTTGGAGCAGGATGCGGTCACTTCTGGAGCGTCCTGCCCCTGGTGCCCGTGTCCATGCCAGGAGCCGGCCCTTCTCTGGGGCCGGGATGTGCTCCCTTCCATAGACTGGGCAGTGGGTGGCCATGGGTAACCCTGCAGGGAAGCTGCTTCCGCTCACATCTCCTGACTGGGGACCCTGGGGTCACCACCTGCCCACCAGGCACGGGGGAGGAGCGAGAGCCACCTGGTGGTGAAGACCAGGCTCTCTGCAGACAGACTGCCTGCTTTCTTCCCCCAGACGCTCCAGTTCTTGCTGGAAAGTCCTCAAGCACTGCTCCACGGTGTGAGGTGGGTGCAGGAAGCTGGGGTGGTGTTGGCGAGACCCTCACAGTGGCGTGCTCACTAAGGGCTAAAGTTTGGGTCGATCTGGGAGGAGGAGGAGGCGGAGGAGGGACCAAGGTGGCTGTTCTGAGATCAGTGTAACCGCGGATGAGAGCACGAGGCAGAGGGGACCCCACCTGGACCCTGAGGGTGGATCCCCACGTTCTCTCTAGACCTGCATTTGTTCACATCCTATTTGTAATTTTCAAAAGTTATCGAGGTCCATACTTCACTTAGCATTGAAAGGTCCGCATGTTGGATGCGACAGGAATCCCAAAGCATCGATGTCTTCTGGACCGCCTTCTCCTTTATTTCAGGTACATGAACTTTTAGAAAGATTGATGTTGAATCCACTAAGCATCTACTTTTTCGTATTTGCCACCCAGGCCCTGATTTTGCCTTCTGAGCTGAATATTTCACTTTTAAGCTCAAAGGTCACGGACGTGTGAGCTTTCCTAACTCCTGTGGTTTTTCACTCTCTGCTTGGACACCTACCTTTAGGCCCCAAACTCACATCTCTTGAGGAAGCCCAATCACTCAGCCTCAGTGGTTAGAAAAGTCTCAGGTCGATTCAAAATTTCCTTCCCTGCATCTTCCCCGGTGTGGTCCCTGTTCTGCCCTTTGAAGCCGTCCCAAAGGAGATTATTCTTCATAGGACGACTTTTCCAAGTTTTGTAGGTGGCGTTTGTGCATCTTTGCCCCCAAATCAACGTGATCTTCTCCATATCCCTGGACCAGAACTCGCTTGCCATTTCCCAAATGACACGGGGTCAGACCCTTTGCCCTACATACCCTCCTTGAAGAGGGTCCCCGACTGGTCATCAAGGGCGTGTGTCAGCGGGGGTCCTCATCACCCACGCGTTTCCCAGGCTCTCTCACTTCTCCCGCCTCTACTGTAACATCCCCACCCGAGTGACTCACCCCTGGATGATGGCGACAGTCCCCTGTGTGTGTGCATCTCATCTCGACCACCTGTCACCGAGTCGTCACACTGCCAGCGGAAGGCCTTGTGAGAACGGTCCTTTAATCATGGCTTTACGTGAAGATTTGTTCTTGTCTTTCCCCTGCCCTTGGGCAAACGTCCGAGTCCCTTAATATGCCTACAAAACCCGCTGCAGAGCCCTGGTCGCTCACCTCGCCAACTGTGCTTCCCCCCATGTCCCCATCAGCTTCTCTCAGTGACCGGACCACGTGCCGCCCAGACCCTGGTTCCCGCACACGGGGTCCCCTCTTCCCTCCCCGCCCCCATCTCAGTGGGACTTACTTCTGCTCATCTCGGCTTGAACAACCCCGAGGGTCCTTGCCTGACCGCCAGGCTGAGGCAGGCTCCCACTCTACGCTCTTTTCACCAGATCCCCCCCGTTTCAGCTGAACTAGCAGCTGAGTGTTCCCGTTACGGCCTGTGAGCGAGCGGGGCGATGCAGGGGCCACATCTTCCGCTTGGTGCCCGGCCCTGGTCCACAGAGCTCGCCGCACGTGGGTCCGGTGAATGGCCGGGAGGTATCGCGAGGTGGGTCTCCTGAGCTCTTCTCCGCCCAGCGCTTTGGAGGCTACAGGGACCCGGAAGGCACCTCTGCTCGCCTGCGTGTGTATAACTTCCCTGTGTTCCCGAGCGTTCGAGGACTATGACGTCATCTATTCCACCCAGCCTGGGGGCCGGGGTGTCTCCATGTGATTCCATCCTCTGTCACTGTAACTTGCGGACGGCTCAGCTGATCAGTCTGGAAAGTGCACCAGTATCTCACCTTCTAAAGCAACGTCTTTGTCAAAATTCTGAAAGCAGGAGGGAATGTTGGACTGAAATGATCACTTTTTCTAACAATGTCTGTTTTGATTGGAAGCCTTGCTGCAGCATTTTGTGTCAAGCAGAATAAACGTTATCTTTTTTTTTTCTTCCTGGGGTGCTTTATAGTTAGATTGCAGGGAATCTTCATAAAATATGCCAGCAATGCGTCTTTGATTCAATATTCATGTGTTCTCCCACACACCAGATTTCAAGGCCACACTTGAGGGGAATGAATAAAAGGTCCCATAAAGAATGACGGCTTATGTGGCTTATTTAAAAAAGAGGCTCTGATAAACTGCTAGCTCTTCCAAACTTCCAACTTTTTAACCCTAAATCCACCAGACCCCAAATACCTACATTAATCTCTAAATTTTAATTGCTCACTCTTGTGGATAAGATTACAGGAGCACATTTTTTTAAACTGTGGTGAAAAACACATAACATTCAACTTACCAATGTAACCATCTTTAGTGTACAATTTAGTCGGGTTAATTAAGTACATTCCCATTGTTGTGAAACAGACATCTAAAACTTCTCCATCTTGCAAGACTGACACTCTGTCCCCACTAAATGCCAATTCTCTTAATCCCCTCCACCAGCCCCTGGAACCCACCGTTCTACTTTCTGTCTCTATGACGTTATCTACTCCAGGGACCTCACAAAAGTGGAATCCTACAGGATTTGCCCTTTAGCGACAAATTTCACTTAGCAATGTCCCCCAGGTTCATCCATGTTGTACCATGTGACAAGATTTCCCTCTTTTTTAAGACTTCATGATAGTCTACTGTATGGACAGACACATTTTCTGGATCTGTTGGTCTGTCAGTGGGCATTTGTGTTGCTCTTCCACCTCTTGGCTTTGTAAGCAGAGCTACTGTGAACACGGGGGTACACATATCTCCTGTAGATCCTGCTTTTCAGATAAATACCTAGAAATGAAATTGCTGGATCATATGGTAATTCTATTTGAAATTTTTTGAGGAAGCTCCATACTCTTTTACACAACGGCTATACAATTTTACATTCGCGCCTGGTTATACCAGCCCATTTTTGACAAGTGATATAAATTGTTGTACTTTGTTCCACTGCACAAGCTTGTTATTGACTGGAATGCTAACTATTTCTGATGGATCAATTTGCAAGGGCAAAAGAAATCTGTCATTCACATACATGGACATGCAGCTCCAGGAAAAGGTTGTTTTATCTTAGAAATGTAGTTGTTTTTTGTTTGTTTGTTTGTTTGCTTTTTGAGAGTAAATGAAATTCCAGAGGACTGACACCAGAGCAAATTAGAATTGAATAGAATTCTCAATCATTTTTAATAAGTTTAGGGTAGGCAGAGCCTTATGTAGTTTGACTTGAAGATTTGTGCAAAATCTGGAGTCCCTATGACAGATGGTTCAGAAGGCCTGTGAAAAGACATACATGCACGTCTTGGGAGGAGAAACACATGTGTGCGTTAGTTAGAAATCCAGCCACAGTTGCGGGCTAACCTGGCAGGGTGCAATGTCAGGCCAGGTAAGATCCTGGTGTGCAGGAGGGGGACAGGGGTCTTGGTGGTAGCTGTTTAGGACAGGAAACTCTGTCAAAGAAAGGATAGAGTCCTGATGCCAGGGAGAAATTGTCCCCATTCACAGTTTTGTTTAGAGCCGGACACAAGTATTGAAATTTTATGTGAAGCATTACTAAATAGTAGTACTTAAGAATTATGCCACATGCAGAACAACCTGAAGAAGGAACTAAAATACTTATAACCTTAAAGCATAACTCAGGTACTTAAAGAAATAGGGCAGAGAACTTTAGCAACCTTCTTAACTGTATATCATGACATACTAGGTCTAAAAGAGGTTTCCCTTTTCCCCAAAGCCTAGTATTTTGGCTACAAAAAATGTTTTTATTAGCACCTGTCTGTTACCTGTGTCGATGAGAAAGGGTCTGAGTAACTCCTTTTTAGCAGGTGGATGTCAATAACTTTTTATTTATCAGTGGATTCATTTAATTCCTGGATATGACAGTTCTCATATATTTTTTATAAGCTGATTTCTGTCTTATCATAAATTCCAAGTCAACCCTTCTAATACCTAAAAGAGCATTTAAAACTTATCTCCACAAATCAGCCTGATATGACGAGGACTTTATCAGAGTTAAGTAGGAGACACACGATCCACATTTACCCAGCAGAAAGGCTGATTTCTATGCTGTTTGAATAAGCACCGACCTAAAGCATTGACTTTAAAAGTGGGCGGGTTCAATCCATTTAAGGGTTTTGTCTACTGTGCCTGAAGTTGGATTTGTTTAGGCTTTATTTTTTCGGAGACTAAAATAAACCCACCCAGCAAGCATTCATTTATTTTTGAAAATATCACAATTTCCATCCCCAATTAGTGCTTCACTTACCCCAAATGGAACGTTGAGGAGATCTCATCAGATACAGTGTGGTTCAGACCCTGTGGCCCAGTCACGGAAGGTCAGGGCTTTTGCATTCAGCTTAAAATGAATTAAGACTTCAAGTTCTTTTCCCTGCCACGAAACACCCTCCAAGGGACCGTCTGGTGAGGGCGGGGAGAGCGAGGGTGGGAGAAGGTGGGCAGCCGGCCCTCGGGCTCGTCCTGATGCCTGGGGACAGTGTGGTGCCCAGGTCACAAGTGTCTGTCCCTCTAGAGACTGGCCGTGCCGTCATCACTGTCCCATGTTTTATTGTTGTGGTTGTTTGTTTCATCTCTTGGGTTTGGCCCTGCGGATGTTTCGACTTGGGTAAAACTTTGGATTCACCAAAATGTCTGACGAAGCATCCCCCCACGGACCATGGCCACACGATGCTCTGTGACGCCCCCTTCCGATGGGCGCGTTGAATGACCTGCCTCACAGACCACCTAAGGTTACGTGGGAAGAAAAAAACCCCTTCCACTTAGAGAAATGTAACATTACATATGCAAATGCACTTTTAAAAAACAGACAAAAGGTGCAGCCAGCGTTGGAGACCCACTGGTCTGGAGTGTGCGGCCCCTCAGAGAGGCGAGGTGCTGCCCCAGGTTCCTCATCTGTATGGTGAGGGCACAAGCAACATGAGTCAGAGCACAAGGACCTACTTTCTCCAGCTGCAAAGATGACCTTATGCTTCATCTCTACACGCCCTCCGGAGGAAACTGAGGCCCAGAGCATTGAGTGATGTCACCCAGGCAGTAACTGGACAGGCTGAGATTCAAACCCGGGGCCATGACTCTACGCCTGAGATGGAGGAGTGCAGGTGACACCCACCTCTCTCCGTGAGATCCCTGAGGGGATGTCTCCATCGCTGATGTGTCTCCACATCAACCCCCTTTGTGGGCAGATGGTATTTTCCAAAGATGGCCACTATAATCTCTCCCTGCCCACATGCTCTTCCTAAAAATGACAATGACACTCCTCTCACCTAGGGACGGGGTCTATGGAGAGAGCCAGTGACTACAGCAGAAGTGACATTATATGAATTCCAAAGCCGAGTCCAATAAAAGATAATAAGGCTTCCACCTGGTTCCCTTGGGATACTCACTCTTGGAACCCAGCCACCATGCTACCAGGAAGCCCAGGCCACATGGAACGGTCACGGTAGGTGTTCCAACTGAGGTCCCAGCTGACAGCCAGCGTCAATTGCCAGGCAAATGTGTGCGAAAGCCTTCTAGGTACCTCCAGGCCCTGTCATGGTCTGACTGAAACTGTTTGAGAAATCCTGAACAAGAACTGCCGTAGCTGAGCCCAGAGGCCCCCCAGAGCCATGAGAGATGATAACGCTTGGGGTGATTTGAGATGTAGCATAGATAACTGGGACACCCTCCATCCTCTCCCCGCTCACATACACCTGAGTCCAGCCAGGGCCTGCTACGCAGGTGGTGCTGTTTCAAGTCACTTTAATTCACAAGCCATACGCGCATGCGTGCACACACCCTAATATCAGCCTATTTAGGGAAATTGAGGCCTCCCAATTGTGCACAGAGAAGTCTCTACCAGGGAAAGGAAAGACTTCAACATTTTGTAGTAACAGCCTTGTACTGTGTGTGGATTAAAGACAGACTGCAGAATCAACCCATGATGGACACTTGGCCTTAAACAACTGACCTCTGGGCTCTCCTGATCCCTGACATTTTTTAAAAAAGCTTTATTGAGATATAATTCACATACTACAGCATTCACCTCTTTAAAGTATACAATCAATGGTTTTATCTACAGTTGTGTAACTATCACTATAATTTTAAAATATTTAAAATCATTGCCTTCTTTCTCTATGGCTCTGTCTAGTCTGGACATGTCATATAAATGGAACCATACAATATGTGGTCTTTTGTGACTGGCGTCTTTCACTTAACACAGTGTTCTCAAAGTTCATCCATATTGTATATGCGTCATACCTTTCTGTGGCTGAATAATATTCTGTTGTGTGGATAGACCACATTTTGTTTATCATTCATCAGTTGATGGACCTTTGGGTTGTTTCCACTTTTTGGCTATTCTGAATCATGTTGCAATGAACATTCATGTACAAAAAAAAAAAAAAAACAGACAAAAGAAAATTTTGGTTTTGTTACCTATACCAAGTTTGCCAGATTTATTATTTAGTATCTAAATATTTAATTAAAAACCTGTAATGAATTCCTGATTCAGTCAATCACCAAACACTAATCGAGCATAAACTGTCTTCTTAGCTTTATGTTATACATTTGTGGGATACATTGAAAAAGTACATTTAAAGATGTAATGTCTTTAAGGCATTTAAAATATGCATTCCCTGAATCTGTCCACACGCAAATTTAATTTTGACCAGCAAGTCTTTGAAAATGAAAGATAGACACAATTTTTTTAATTGAAATGAAGAAACAGTCTGAAACCTCCTTAAAATTCTACAGAGGTAATTTAGGCTACGATTAATAAGATTATAACACTTTCTCAATGTGGGAATGATTCTACCCCAAAAGCCATACATCTTTTCATTAAATCTAAATGCTATTAACTGGGAGACGCACCACTGCTTCATGGGCCACCAAGAAAAAATGCTGCTAATGAAATTATGACCTGACACTTCCTTATCACTCAAAATTTTAATCTGTACATTCTGAAGAGCTACTTAAGGCATAATTGGATACAGGTTTGTAACGCATGTAGCTCTTGGCACATATATATGCATGTGTATAATGATACATTGATAAAGGCGCTCCTAAAACTTCTTCACAGAATCTGCCTTTTCTGAATCTTAACTCAGACTCACGAATGCCCCTAATTTTCCACAAACTATTGTTTTCTGCCATCAGGTTTTCTGAAAATGCAGCATTTTGTAAAAGGCTTCACTAGCGTCTCAACGTTCAGTTCCAAGCCCCTCGCTCAGGCTCTGAACATTTTGATATGGGCACTGCCTTGAATTCTAATTCTATAGAAGGTGTCAACAAAGTGTTTTCAGAAAACAGGCTTTCTCCAAAAGTCCTTGCGTGAGTCCCGGATCACTGCGTGTGTGAGTGAGAAACGCCAACACTCTTCTGTTTCTCTGTTGAGTATTCTCCCTGGGAAGGAACCTTACCAGATACTGATGCAAGCTGGTCTCTTCCAAAGACTCCCTCCCAGACTCCCTGGGAAACGCTGCTTTCCCAGCTGTCTGGGCGTCCCCAGCCCGTCCAGTGGACACAGGCGGGCACCCATCCCCGTCCTGCCCTGGTGTGGGCGTGTGGCCTGAAGCATCAGGAGTTGTGGTCACCCTGTCCTGTCCTATCCTTTGGGTGATGATTCCGTCCTGGGTTCTCCCCATGGGCTTGCTCCTGACTTTCCAGATTAACACCTCAAAACACACTAGAAGTTTATTTCAGATGACGATATCCCAGTCCTACAACTTGCCCATGGAGACAAGCTCGGAGCTGTCAGTTTCTTCTTTCTTTTTCACAAGCATTAAATATTCTAGTTCTTTCTTTTAGCAAAGCAACAACAAAAAACAATCTTTTGATAAGAGTTCTGATGGATTCTCACTTTAGTCCAAATTGCCAGCACAGAAGCCCCTGCAGACATGACCTGAATATCAAGCCTTATATCACGCCCTGAAAGAGCCCCAGATAGAAGGAAAATGTAGTGGCTGCGTCATCTTCTGTCTCATCTTTTGCAGCTGGGATTCAAGAACACAATCAGGAATTTCTTGCTTGATTCATATCTTGGATTGGCTTAAATTTGTAGAGACTTGAAAGCCCTTTTTCCTACTTTGCCTCAATTGATTTAAAAAAATAAAACCTGTAGGTGAGCAGCGAAGCCTTGTTATACCCGTTTCACAGATGGGGAGACCGAGGAACAGAGGGCGGAAGAAGGGACCTACTGGAGTCTCTGCCAGAAAGTGCCAGCTCTTCCAGGAATAAGGGCCTGACTTCAGCCTGGCGCCCTGCCCGTGACCACCAACCCCTTCCATTGTGGGACACGGAGCAGGGCCAGAAAGTGTGGACAAGGAGGGGGCGAGGAGGGGATGCTTGTGGGACTGCTCCCCTCCCAGCCACTGTGGCCTCCGACCCACCACTGACCTCAGAGTTGGCCAAGTCAACTGCCCTTGCATATTATGAGGACTTAGTTGGAAATTTCCTATCAAGCTATGGAGAGTTTAATTAAACAAGATGAAGAAATCTCCAAAAATCAAGCCCTTGATTATGTGTGTTTTTGCTCTGGACTTAGAAAATCATTTTCACCCCGGTTGCCCTTTCTTGGAATGAAAAATCAGACGCTGTTTTTTCCCAAAGGTGAGACCTTGGACTCTGCTACCAGAGACGCTCACATCCTCTTAGTCTCTCTGGGGTTTTCCTTCTCAGCTGGTTCCAAGCCTCTCCTAAGTCTCCTAAGGCATGGAGACTTAGTTCTTGCACTTTCCCTCTCCAGCAGGAATCTGCAAGGTCAAGTATATCTTAAGAACTATCTCCGGGCTGCTCAGAGAAGTGGGCCATTTTGTCGTCAGGGCGCGAACAGGAGTGTGTGATATGCCGGGGGTTTTGCTGCCCCGTGGGTGCAGCCCTGCATCCGGGCTCATGGGAGGGGGAGGAAAGAAAACGCAGGGCAGCTGTGATCTGTTCCAGAACGGTAAGCTGGGCTGTGCGAGGGCCTCATGGCCGACTGTGAAGCCCCGAGGCCGGGAAGCCAGAGGCATTGAATTGGAGCTGTAGGCAGGCGGGGGGCTCCCGAAGGAACCCGGGCAAATGGGTCCCTTGGGCGCTGGCGCTGGGCAGGGATAGTTCCCTCTGCCCACCAGCTGCCTGAGCCTCTCCTTCTGCAGAAGAGGGCAGGGGACAGAGCAGCTGACCTCCGGCACCCAGGGGAACGGCTGGCCTCTGCCCAGGTCCAGACCGTCTGAGAGACTCCTTCAGAAACGGGGTGGATGCCGCAGGACGGCAGCGCACCTGGGCTCACTTTCTCCGCAGGTGCCAGGGACTCAGGGCTGCTGGCTGCTGGGCTGACAGAGAGGAAGGTGGGCCGGAGGCCACCAGCTCACATGTGGCAGGGCCGTCCCATGCATTTAGATGGGACCATATACACAACCCTGGTGTCCTAGGACTAATTCCACACCCTCTCATTTCTTAGTGGACTTTCCACTCTGCTTCAACTTTTTTTTTTTTTTTTAATAATTTATTTATTTTTGGCTGCACTGGGTCTTCATTGCTGTACACAGGCTTTCTCTAGTTGTGGCGAGCGGGGGCTACTCTTCATTGCAGTGCTCGGGCTTCTCACTGCAGTGGTCTCTCTTGTTGCAGAGCACAGGCTCTAGGCACGCGGGCTTCAGTAGTTGTGGCTCACGGGCTTAGTGGCTCCGTGGCATGTGGGATCTTCCCGGACCAGGGCTCGAACCCGTGTCCCCTGCATTGGCAGGCGGATTCTCAACCATTGCACCACCAGGGAAGCCCTCTACTTCAGCTTTTAAACCTTATTATCGATATTACTTATATCTATATGAAAATATTTTCTTTCTGTTGACAGTGTTTTTAAGTGTTAAAATGCTTTCACATTTTAAATATTATATTTGTGAGGCATTTTTCTTCTTTTTATACGTCAGTATCTTACTTACAACTATTACAATTCTTTTTTTTAATTGTATTTTTTTATTGGAGTATAATTGCTTTACAATGTTGTCTTTCAACTATTACAGTTCTTAATTACTCCTGGTATCTTGTTAATTCTCATGTTTTTAATTTCTTACATATTAAGAACAAAGTTACTCTTATATATTAATAACAAAGTATAACATGTTTTTGTTTTCTCATGAGACTTCCTCATAATTTTATTTCTGTGCAATTCAACGGAAACATATTTTATGATTTTTCTTCTTTTACTTGGGATTAATATTATTAGTGAAGACTGTAGGATTTCAGTTTCGATTAACTCATGCCTTAACATCTTTCTGTGTCTCTAAGGAGCTCTAAGTGATTTCCCAAATAGATCTGTCCTACAGTTGGCATCTTGTGAGGTGCACAATATTTGCTGGAATTCACTAGATATACCTGCTGAGATGATGAAGATGATGTCCTCTGCCGAGGACAGAGGACTCCGAAAAAAGAGATGAGGGTTGAAACATATTGTCAGGACTCATTTCTTAGCATCAAGGATGCCATTTCTTCTCTCTCAAATTTAAATCCTAACTGATTTTCTTCATAACTGCTTTTCAATATGCAAGAAGTGCTACAGGATCTACCAGGAGACAGTGCAGTGAAGTTCTGGGCAGAACGAACTTCTGAGCAGACTGTATTGAGTTAATCTTGGGCTGACGCCACAGACCTGCACGCAGCACATAAGGCCTCTGTCACCAGCCCGTTCCTGTGACCCTGGAAAACTGGACCACCTATGCGGGAAGACAGCACAAGTGATGAGAAAACTTGGAATTCTCTCAAATAGGGCTTCTTGGAGGACTTTGATATTTTTAGCGTAGGACCGGGGCCACAGTAGCCTTGTTCACACCCAAAGATCTGTCCTGGGCAAGCAGAGCGAGATCTGAATTGTGCTGTCAGGGAGGGAGTACAGGGGCCGCGGAGGAACTGTGCACGGGATTAACCTCTACGAGCCAACTCGTGAGCTTAATGTGTGACAGACCCATGGTCAGAACACACCGAGATGCCTGTAAAAGACGGGCACGCCCAAGGGGCTAGGAAGCAGGGAGACTGAGGGCCCCCGAGAGATGGAGGGAAGGCGGGCTCAGCAGGGAGAGGGGCCGGGCGGCCGGCAAGGTCCGTGTGCTCAGCTGGGCCATGAAAGTTGGGTGAGAAGCAGCAGGGACAGAGGCCCAGAGATGGAAGGTGTGTCCGCGGCCAGAGCCAGCCTCGCAGAGCTCAGACCAGGGCGGACGGAGTGATCGGTCTCCGGACAGCTCGGCGGGGCCGCCGTGGGGAGAAGGTGAGGGTGGGACTCAGTGTTTTCTGCAGACCGTGTGATGCGAGAGTCCGTGGCTTCGGCGGTGCCACCGGCTCCCTGCCCCCCTAGCCCTCTTCCTTCCTCTCTGCCCTGATCGTCCAAATCCCGCTGTTTATTTCTGAGCTCTAACAGGGTAGTGTGGCTTCTCTTCTGGTTCACTCCTGGACACACCCCAGAGTCCCTCCCTCCCCAGGAAAGAACCTCACACTTGTCAGTTGAGTTAAAATGAGATTCCGAGGAGGTACAGGCAGACGTTCCACCCGTGAGCCTGCACTGTCCCCTGGGGGCCTGGCCTCCTGAGGAACGCGTGTGGCAGGGCGCTGTCCACACCTGCCCCAGGCTCGCCATGGACTGTCCTCTGAGCAACCTCTCAGCTTGGCAAGGCAGCCCCTCAGACCCCAAGCTCATTCCCACCCCTCTGTCCTTGCCCCCGGGGACCTCTCGCCCCTTCCCAATCCAGCTGCATCTTGGTTCATCTTGAAGACCCGAATCGTATGCCAAGCTTCCCATGAGGTTTCCTTGGGCTGTCGCGTGTGTCTTTAGACCCACGTTTACTTGGTGTGTCGTAGGCAGTGCAGCTGTATCCTCTCTGGTGTCTGTTCCTTGGGTTCCGGGAGCCTGTCTCTCCTCCCACCTTTTTCTGTCCTCCATCAGGGCCAAGGCTGCGATATTCTGGGGGCACAGCCTGCCTTGAACAGCCCCAAACTATTCTATGGGGGACGCCTGAGCACGAGGAGAGAGAAGGGGGGACCGGAGGCCGGGAGTGGTCGGAGGAAGGAAGGGGGTGAGGGATGACGGGCCCTGGACAGGCCCAGCGTCTGGGAGGAGCCGCCCCTCACAGCTGTCCAGGTGTGCGGTGGAGGCCCTCCTGGGGTTGGCGTCTCCCCTGCAGTGTGGATTCCCAGGGGATGCTGTGGGCCTCACAGACAAGCCCATCTCTGTGGTTAGGGAAACCGGCGCAGGGAGGAGACGCTGCCCAAGGAAGCACTCAGCCTGTCCCTGGGTCCCCTCCCATGTGTACGTCACCCACAAGGCGCATGCTGAGTCTACAGGTGCTGCCGTGACCGCGCTGGCAGGGCCTTTGGGGAGACTGAGGCTTCGAGGATGGTGCAGAAGGGAATCCCTTTGGGACAAGCAGGGTGTTTTGGCAAGAGGAGCAGCTCTGAGTCAGAGGCGCAGGCTGAGTTCTCGTGTCTGCATCTGGAAGTCTGAGAGCCTCTGCCCTGAGACTCTGAGCTGGTGGATGAGGGACCATTTGTTACCAGGTGTGTCCCCAGTGCTCGTGTGACGCCCGTCGCCGTGCCCGCGGGGTTTACTGCTCTACGCCACCCTTAGAGCCTGTGAGTTTTTTCTCACATCGGCCAGGATTTCTGTGCCATCCTAAGATAAATCTCGTCTGTCGAGTGCAAATAATCAGAAGAATAAAAGTCTGCTTTCCGGAACACTCTTGCACTGTTGGTGGGAATGTAAATTGATACAGCCACTATGGAGAACAGTATGGAGGTTCCTTAAAAAACTACAAATAGAACTACCATACGACCCAGCAATCCCACTACTGGGCATATACCCTGAGAAAACCATAGGTCAAAAAGTGTCATGTACCACAATGTTCATTGCAGCTCTATTTACAATAGCCAGGACATGGAAGCAACCTAAATGTCCATCGACAGATGAATGGATAAAGAAGATGTGGCACATATATACAATGGAATATTACTCAGCCGTAAAAAGAAATGAAATGGAGGTATTTGTAATGAGGTGGATGGAGTTAGAGTCTGTCATACAGAGTGAAGTAAGTCAGAAAGAGAAAAACAAATACCGTATGCTAACACATATATACGGAATCTAAGGAAAAAAAAAAAAAAAAGGCCATGAAGAACCTAGTGGCAAGACGGGAATAAAGACACAGACCTACTAGAGAATGGACTTGAGGATATGGGGAGGGGGTGGGGTGAGATGTGACAGGGTAAGAGAGTGTCATGGACATATATACACTACCAAATGTAAAATAGATAGCTAGTGGGAAGCAGCCGCATAGCACAGGGAGATCAGCTCGGTGCTTTGTGACCACCTAGAGGGGTGGGATGGGGAGGGTGGGAGGGAGGGAGATGCAAGAGGGAAGAGAAATGGGAACATATTGTATATGTATAACTGATTCACTTTGTTATAAAGCAGAAGCTAACACACTATTGTAAGGCAATTATACTTCAATAAAGATGTTTAAAAAAAAAAAAAAAAAAAAAAAAAAGTCTGCTTTCCAAGACTAGTCATCCTGAACATTCTATGTCCACATTCTGTAAGCACATGTGAATGTCAGTTTATCCACTGAAGGAAAGGACGTGATTAAACACTCGCTTTTTTGATTATAAACAAAACTATAGATGAGCAATCACTTTTTAAAAGTTGCTTTGGGTAAAACCTCCGCTACTGTATTTTCCTTGTGAAATAATGTAGCTCCTCTGGTTTTCATCAGTCATGACACTTCTGTCCCTTTTGAAACTCAACAGACTGGATAAAAAAATTACAATCAAACTAGGGATGCGAAACAAAATACTGTGATTCATTTTTCTAAAAGCACGCACCAAAAGAAGAGAGATACTATTTCTAGGACTTAAAATCTGCCTGTTCTTCTATGTGTAGATCTAGACGTGGAGGGAGATGACAGACAGACAGACAGACAGATGGGTGGGACACAGATCCTCTTATGACTAGCAGAATGCTTTTGCACGTTTCCCACACCGGGAAGACAGCGAGCTAGCTGGCCTGCTGCAGCCGGACCGGCCCGTCCGGGACTCCCGCGAGCAAACTGGCGGCCGGAGACCTGCTCTTGCAGTTTTGCAGTCGTAACACCTGCTCCTCGGCTGGCTTCACTGCAGGAACGCTCTGTCAGGGAGAACAGAGGAGATGCGTTTTGTGTCGTTGCAATAATCCAGGCGGCCTGGACGCGACCTGAGAAATGAGTCCGAATTCTCTGTGATGAGCATGCACGGTCTTCACAGGAGGCCAAACTCAAGGCCGAGCCCAGGGGCTGAGCTTCCCGGGTCCCCTGAAGGATCCCAGGTCACAGCCGCACGCGACGAGGGGCCTGCTTCACCCACAGCTTTATGACCATGTGATCCTTGTTTTAGCTGCCAAACAGCCTTTTGTCTCGTTTGAGAATATCCATGGTGCTCCAGACGAGTTTTGTTTATTTTTAGAACAACCTAGTATTTGTTTTTTTGCTGTTAGAAACAGTGCAGTGATGAGGATACCCCCTCTCTGAATGTGCCATGAGGCTTTCTTGGGACGGTTCCTAGAACTGGAAACCTTGCGTGAAGGGCAGGCCGTTTTCTTTGGTGAGTACTGCTGCAGGCATTGCCCCAGGCCTCGCTGCCCCTGTTCTGGGCTCAGAGCGATACCAGCGCCACCACGATCCACGCCCACGGATCAGCCGCTCCTAATATTCAAACCAGGCCGCCCTGACCCCCGGACTCCTTTTTTAACCATGATAAAATATTTACCTGTTGCCTTAAAATATTTTTCTGCTTTCAGTATTACTGTTGGCAAATAACTGGTGTTTCTAAACGTTCCAGGTGAAACAGCAGGAAGAAACCGCACGCCTGTCTGGAACTGGCTGTGCGACCTCGGACCTGACCTTTCTGGGCCACCGTGAAATGGTCACACTGAATTCTCCCTCGGAGCCTCTTAACGGGGATTCAGAGCAATTTGATGGGGGAAGCACTTAACACAGAGCCTGAGACCTACTCAGTGAAAGTTTGTTTTAAGTGTATTTTCCGCTAAACTAAATCCTACGGAAAAAAATGCCGTCACCTGTGTTTCCATTGTTCAGCCTTCAGGCAGTTCCTTCCCTCTCCTCCTGTGGCCAAAGACACGTTGGTTAGTCTGAGATTCCTGATCCTCCTTTTTCCTTTTATGACACCAACCAGCAGGTCAGCTGGCTGCAGATGGGCCTGCAGCCCCTCCTGTTGGCGAATCCCCTCCTCCCCCCCGATGGTCTGTGTGTGTCCCCCTGTGACGGCTGCTGTTTCTACAGGGACAGAGCAGGGTGGCCGTGCACGGTTATCAGTGACCACGGGATACAAAGGGGGGGTTTCAATGGATTCACACACCACACACACACACACACACACACACACACACACACACACACTCTCTCTCTCTCTCTCTCTCTCTCTCAGATAGACCTTCACAGGAAAAGCGCCTCATAATTAAACAAGTGACTTGACTTTGTACTCTATTGCTGCAACGTTTTCAAGGGGCGTGATCGTACCTCAGGCCTTTGTATTTGCGAATGTCCAGCAGGAAGCCAGGCTTGCTGCACAGAACTCGCCTGGATTAACGGGCTGTGCCTTGTTCAGCTGCATCGTTTTAAGCGTGGACGGTCTGGGCCCTGGAGTCTGGCTGCGGAGAACCCATGTGGCCGGGAGCTGCCCTCAGGGACTGTCTGCGGCAGAGCATCGTCTGTCGGGGCTCCCAGGGTCGCAGGGGATTCCAAACACAAGCTCAGGAATAAAACACACGTTTATGACCTTTTTTTGCCAAATTCTGCAGCATACCACGTGACAGGCTCCGTCTCCGGATCTGTTACTACTGTTTCTGCCCCAAACCCCTCAGCTCAGTTCAAAGTTTCCAGGAAAACAAAAGATAATGGAGAGCCATCAGGAAGTCAGACCCTGGCGCTGGCTTGATACCGTATTCTATGCCTTATGAAGTTTTCTCTTATCAGCACCCGCATCAAATAATGTTTATTAAGCCCGTCCTGGGCCCAGTGCCAGCGGGGTAATGTTTCCCAGTTCCCTCACTGTGCTGGGTTTTCAAATGGTCCTGACCAATTCTGTTGTGAAATCAATTTCTCCCTTGTTAACCAAATAGGTTATTTTGGATGAAAATCACAAGATAATTGAGTTTGTAATCTCAGTGAAAGTGGTTCAAGAACTCCAAGGCCCCGGTGTGAGTGTCAGCACAGTGAAGACAGATGTGCCCAGGGTTCCGGGCTCAGCAGCCTGGGAGTTCGGCTGCACAAGGGCCTTCACAGCCGAGGACACTTCCTGTGCACAGTTTTCAGGACATAAGTAAGCACTGTGGGTGTGCATGGCACTTAGAAACAGGCATTTAATTTGCACAAAGATAGCCATTATCCTTGGTATTAGTTAGCTGCCCTTCGTAATTCATTCCCTTTATTTTTTCCCTAAAGTTTCCCCAAACGGTGGGTAAAAACTTCTAATACAGATAAAATGTCAGTTGTAAATTATGACAATAGCTATTTGTGTTTAGGATCCTGGCATCCCCCTGCCCCCAACTCCCACTCCAGGAGGAAAATCGTCGAATGTGAAAATGTATTAACCCGTTAGGTTTATCCAGATGATCCTACATATCAACATGGACCTCTAGGTATTTGCCATTAGCCAGAGAGCGGACAACAAAGTAAAAATAAATAGGTGCAAAATCTCTTTTTAATAATTATGAGCTGCCTGATACTCAGTTTCATGTACATCTCCTGAGCTATCCTTTTCGGAGGCCTAGGGAAGCTGGAAAATTCACCAGAGGTCACACTGCCCTTGGACCCAGATAAGGCTCACTAAAACCTCCCACACCTGGCCCCTCCCTAAGCTCTCTGAGGCAGTGAGTTCTCAGCTGGCTTTTCACAAACCCCAGGCATTTCTTTACAGCATGGCTGTAAAATCTCATCTACAGGCTGTGAATTTTTGAAAGAACTGAGGTCCACGGTGGCATCCGCCTGGCTGAATGGTGAGGTGCTCGGGCCTCCATCCCGGGGCAGAGCAGGTGGAACTTGCTTCGGGGAAAGAGAAGGGGTGTAAGATGCCATGAGACCAACGCCGAGAATACTGCTCATTCACAGAGCACGAAGGATCTGGACTCCAGGGTGAGTGGAAGAGGGCAGCCAAGGGGGAAACAGCTTCTTTAAACAACATCATGGTCAGAAGGACAAGGAAAGCAAGGGGGGATGACCATGCGTGAGCTGAGCCCGTCAAGAGAGCTGCCGAATCTCACGACACACGGAAGCCTGTCTTGGTTTCACAGAAGCTGACGGCTGCAGCCCTAATTGGCAGCAGTTTGGGGCTTTATGTCGGGGTGACGAGGAGAGGCATCAGGGAGCGGCTGCGGGGCTGGGGGCAGAGGAAGGTGGGCTCTTTCAACAGGGTCAGTGCCCTGGGTCCCCGCCGTCTCAACTCCTGTCCTGGACGCCGGGAATGTGCCTTTCCTTCTGAAAGAGGGCAGACAGCCTCCCTATGGGCTTATCTCTGCTTCCAGGAGGAAAAAGGGAGGGTTGAGCATTTTTCTTGCACCTGCTGTTTAAGTGCCTTTAGCTCAAAATACATTTTATGTCAAAGAAGCATATTTTGGGGTGATCTAGTCTAGTTTCCTTCCTGGTGGAATTGCTCCTGTGCTCACATTCAACGTTTAGCAAGGTTTCCACGTCCCAGAGGTTTCACAGCTACAGGCTCCCTCCGTCCTGCCCCCTCCTGCTCCCTCCCTCTCACTGTCTCTCTGTCTTTCTCTGTTTCTGTCTCTCCTGCTCCCCATCCTCCTGTATGTCTCTCTTTGTCTCTGTCTATTCCCTCTCTGTCTCTCTCTCCCTCCTTCTCTCTGTCCTTCTTTGTCTTTCTGCCTCTGTCTGTCCATCTCTCCCTCTCCCCCAGGAAAGGGAAGTCACATGGGACCAGCACCCGCCTCGGCCCACCTGTGGAAACATCAGAACAGGAGAGTGAGTCCCACCTGCCCATCCACTATGTATTTCTCACACGACGGAGACTGGGCTTGAACAGGAATCACCTTGAAAAGCAAAGTGCACGCTCTCACCCACGGTGCCACGGGGCAGACCAGGCACTCAAACCTACGCAGCCTTGTGCACCTCTAAGCCACTGGGTGGAGTGGGGAGGCTTTGTGGAGTGTGGGCCCCTGGCTTTAAGCTGGGCCGAGACCCAGAACCCGAGGACGCACAGCGGCCTTCCCAGCAGCAGAAACAGCAGAGTGGCCCATCCGTCTCCGGAGCCTCGGCTTCAACGCGGATCTAGGACCGCGGGCAGCTCCCTGGCGACTCCTCCAAGTGTCCTTGTTCCTTCGTTCACCTGCTGTCACCAGCTCTGCGTCTCCTCTTTGTCCAACGAGAGTCACCAGGAGCTGCAGGGAGATGCTGAAGATCATTAGCACCTACTCGAAGCTTCCTTCCTGACGTCGTTCTAGGATGGGAACACATTATCCAGGGCGCTTTGGAGAAGATAAGAAGGGTGCTTTTCTCCAGCAAATATGTGTTGGCAAACACTTCATCATTTCATACCGTGCAAAAGTTTATCACAGTAAAGGAGGAGGCCAATTTTGCCTTTATTTATCAAACCCGATGGATGTATCTTCCACTCTTGAACTTTAAAATCTGAAAAGGCAGTTGCCTGGTAGTCAGACAGGTGCCCCTCGCGGGAGCAAGGACTGCGGAGGAGGGACAGCAAGGTGACGCCAGCCTGCCCTCTGCCCTGTGTGGTCCCCTCACCATCTGTGTATCTTCGCTCTCTTTAAGCAGCAGCAGAGAGTGCATGTTGCCTTCAAGTGGTCTTAAAAGACCACCCAGTGAAAGGGAACAATCCCGGTGACGTAATCAGGAGAGTCAGCGTTTGGGCCCCTCACGTCTTGGGCGCTCGCTGCTTCAGGCAGAAGCGATGTCTGTTTCTTCCTGCCCTTTGGAGGTGGCTTCTCGTTTCCTCCGGTTTGTTGCTGGTATTACGTTAATGAGAGCTCCTGTAACTGCATTTAAATCACCGATGGATGAATGGCCTCAGGCAGTGTTTGCGTTCCCAGGTCGGCCTGTTCATCCTGAGCCACAGGCTCTCGTGCTGACTTGTCGACGGGCTTGCGGTCTGATCCCCAGCCCCACACCGCCTGGTCCAGCGCGGCCTAACTTCAGGCTCTGTGGCCGTGATCAGTTCTCACCTCCCTGTCCCTGCTTCCCAGATCACCTCATCTGTAATGATGCTGAAAAAAACCCGGCGTCTCTTACAAACACTTGATCCGTGTGTCGGGGGATGCCAGATTTCTCCCCTCCTTTTGTTCCCGTGTTTGTTGGGAACATCGCTGTTATTTTTCACTGACTTTTCAGCTGGCATTTTATTGCTGTGACTTGGAGGACCCACATCTCTCCCCAGGCTGCCAGAGTCTGGGTTTCTTGGCCTCACTAACGCGTGGTGTCTTTCAGATGTGACCTGTCACTTAATAAACCACCTGCTGAATGGCCCTTGGGCTCTTTCCTGGGTTCACCAGGCAGAGAAGCTGGCTGGACTTTCCCAGAGAAGCACCGGCTTAGTCTAGAGCCAATGGAAAACTCCCACAATTCCCTTGCTTTGCTTCTGTGTTTTCGCTACACAAACCTCTGCCCAGCCCTCCCCGCACTACCAGCGCCCCGTCCGCGCTCGTTCTGGTGAATCCTTGTCTGCTCAGACTTTTCAAAGTTCACCGTGCCTCAGTTTACCTTTGTACAAAGTTAATAGCAAGCGTCAGGAAAGAACCTATGCCCATGTTTTCTCATGGGAGAAGGTTATGTTTCTGGCCCATTCTGGTGCCCACCTGTAATTCAGAGGGTCGGCGCCACTGCGTCCGCTTCCTCCACGCAGCCGTCAGGCACAGGCACGAGCCCTCGCTCCACGTGGTGCCGGCTTCTCCCCCTCGGCCTCCCCCTGGGCACTTCCCAGCTGTGCGACTCCATCTCATTTAAGCTACACAGTCGCGGAGCTGACTTTTGAGAATATGTCACCTCCTCTTTGTCGACTGTGTTCTTTTGAGCCCTGGGGACCCTGCAAGCTCCCAGCCACACACTGAAGATTCCCTGAAGGCAGGGAACAGACCCTCAGCATCTGCAAAGACCAGCACCACCTACACGAGGATGAGGGGGGCGCTCAGTCCACGGCCGCTGATGGAGATTAACTTCCCTCTTTGAAAACTGAAAATCACATTTTCAAAACTCTATTTATGGGCTTCCCTGGTGGCGCAGTGGTTGAGAGTCTGCCTGCTAATGCAGGGGACGTGGGTTCGAGCCCCGGTCTGGGAAGATCCCACATGCCCCGGAGCAACTAGGTCCATGAGCCACAATTACTGAGCCTGCGCGTCTGGAGCCCGTGCTCCGCAACAAGAGAGGCCGCGATAGTGAGAGGCCCGCGCACCGCGATGAAGAGGGGCCCCCACTTGCCACAACTAGAGAAAGCCCTCGCACAGAAACGAAGACCCAACACAGCCATAAATGGATAAATAAATAAATAAATAAAATTTAAAAAAAATAAATAAATAAAGCAAATAATTAAAAAAAAAACTCGATTTATGATGGTAAACATGTGTGACTGAAAGAAAATAAAGCTATGTGTCCGGATTTGTTGATTGTTTACACCCACGTTAATGGCATCGTCCAAATGCCCATTTGCGGTCCTGGGACACTGATTTCAGCTCATTTCCCATCTGCCTTTTTGGGGTCACCTTCTGAGGTCTCCTCGCAAGGATTTTCCCCTCTACCCGTTTCCTGAGAGCAGCTGTGCCCCTGCCAGCCCTCCCCGAGGTCCTCATCCCTCCATCACGGTGTTCACCGTCACAGGGCAACTCCATCCCCTCTTGGTGCTTGACCGGACCTCTGTGCCGAAAAGCCCTTCTAAGACACCATCAGCTCTTGCATTAAGCACTTGGAATTTTTCCTCAGAGATTTCTCTGCCTATACGTAGGCACGTAGATTTTAACCTTCTCTCCCTTAGGTAGCCAGAGCAATATTTCTAAAATTCTAATCCCAGCACATCCCTTCTTGGCTTGGAAGCCTGGTATAGGTTCATACTGTTATCAGCGTAAAACCTAAATCATAGGGCACGGTTCACCTGGCCCCTCAGACCCACATCTACCTCCCTGTTCAGCTTCCCCTCTCCCAGGCACTCCTGGTAATCTGTGCTCTGTTCATCCTAAGTTGTTTTTATTTTTCTTTTCTCAGGATCTTCCATGCTCTCCTTTACTGCTGCACCTGTGAATATTTCACCCTTTCTTCCCCAAACAGTCTTTCCTCTTTGATGTTCCCTGGCTAGGCTGGATTCAACTTAGACCTCACGTCCTCCAGGTAGCCTTCCAAGACCATCAGCTTCCCCATCTCCCCAAGCTGGGTTGGGTGCCCCTCAAGAAACACAGGGAATTGTACTGACCTGTTTATTTGTATGAAAACACCTCGTTCCCCATTTGCCTCTAAGCTCTTCAGAGGAAGGACCATCCATAATTGCCCAATTTTCTATCTTCAGGGATGATCCCAAAGCCTGGATCTTAATAAATGCTCATTTACGGTTGCAGCATGGAGACTGTGATTCAGGCTGCCATGGGGCCTAGGATCTGTGCCTTTATTTTAACAATCTCTAAAGAGAAATCTTATTCCCGGTGGGATTTGGGAGGCGCTAACCCCTGATAAAGGAGGGTCACTTAACACAGTTCCCAGGACCTGAGGGCACAGAAAGGGGAAGCATGCTCTCTGTGGGTCTGTGCAACCTGCCCTTACTCACAGAGGAATGAAAGCACTTGCTCCGTTAGAAGATAAATCAAAGAACTCAGACGTGGGGAAGAGGATTTGTTTCTGTTAAGTCCAAATGTTTTTATTAAGCACTTAGTGTAAAGGACTGCGCCAGAGCGCAAACTGTATTCCGTGCTTTCAGAGAGCTTAGAAATTAGTCGGGAAGCAAGTCAGCACTTGCAGTGACTTGGGACTTAATCAGGGTCTGCTGCGAATAATCTTCTCATTGTCTCCTTATTGATCAGATGCCTCTTGACCAGTTAAATGAGTAGAAAGGACACAGTCTTGCTAGGAATTCAGAGGAGATGGTTATTCTTGCAGAGTTTACAATTCCCTTGCAAGATGAGCCATGGATTCGGCCAACGTAAGGCGAGCACACACTGCCCGAGAGTCAGCGCAGGGAGGACGCGGCCCTCAGGGAGGGGCAGAGGGCCTGGAGCCGGTGGCAGGGCTGGATCTGACCTGAGAGTGAGGTGAGAACAGCCGCGTCTGGGAAGGGGCGAGGGTGCAGGCAGACGAGCAGACTGATGAGCTGGAGGGGGTCGGCAGAGGATGCGGGGCTAAGGGGCGCCCTCGGCGTGCACGGTACGTGGTTCCAGGAGCGAAGGCCCAGGGGGCTGTAAAGTCCCCAGCAGGCTCTTTCAAAAGGAAGAGAAGAGAGAACATCTGAAGGATTTAAACAAGCGATAAACGTAAAGTTGGCCTATGTTCTCGCAATTTTATTCATTTGCTTTAACTTTCTCAGCAAAATGTGGCCTGTCTCCAACCTTAATTTAACAAATCACTCGCCAGAGCAGCCATTTTCCAACCTCACAGTATCACAGAAACAGGCGTTTTTGAAACACGACTCGGCCAATCACATAGAAGTTTGGATTCCGTTGGTTGGATGTGGAACCCACCCGCCAGATGTAGTTGTTAAGTTTCTTGAGGTTAAGAACGCCCGCCCCAGAGGGTTCCCAAGGAACTTCTGTGATTGGAGCTGCCAAAATGTAGTGCAAGCTTTACTGACATCAAGAAGACGTTTCTATTTTCAAGCTAAGAAGCTTAGCAATCATTAAACTTAAAGGAAGGTAATTTGCTGCAGAGTTTAAAGCTAGGCAGACACCCTCCACAGGGACATGAATTGCTGTAAGTGTCTGCAGTAAGTGATGCCCATTTTTGTGACTTTTGTCCAAAAAAATGAGGATTTGAAGATTGAGCTACAAGCTATGCTAACAAAAGAGTAACTACTGAGGCTGGTTTTGAATTATAACTGAACCAAAACGCATTTCAAAGCAATACATTCTTTTTCTTCCCTCCTCTCACTTAAACAACTGGGCTGTATTTTTTCACATTTGGTAAAAGGAATGCTCAGACTCTTTGACCCAGTGTGCCAAGCTGTAGCCGAGAGCACATTTTCAGAGCTAATTTATGGGCCCCAGAAGGCTACCTGGAAGAGATCTCTGTGGTTGCAATGTCCTATTTTTTTTTTTTTTTCTGAATTACTTTGTATCTGATTTAGACAGTTATGATTTTCAGCCTGGGATTTTGCATACAGATTGGGCACTGCTTTGAAACCTCGGCTGCCATGCATATTTCATGATTAGTCTCCTCAAAACCCAAAACCTCTCTGGAAAAAAAAACCCTGTACCTTTGTGGTTTGCTTATCAAAATGGACATAACTCTAACTTAATGAGAAATATTTTTTAAAACAAAACTTGGAATAATTGAAAATGGCATTGAAAAGCAACAACAACAAACTACTAAAGGGAAAAATACTTAATTTTTAAGTATGGACTTTTTAATGACAACATTTTAGAAATAATAACTTAAAACTGTAATTTAAAATATCACCTCTTTTTGGAAGACATGTGACCAACACATTTTTTTTTCCAGATTAAATGAGTTTAGATGCTATTAGAATGGTGCCTTTGCTCTATCTCCTGATGGCAGAACCAAACTCTGATGGTGGAACAGGGCTGAAGCACCAAGCTACAAGGTCAGGAATGGAAGAAATTGTAGTTTGAGACATGAGAGCTTTCCTCTTAAACACGGACTCCCTATTTTCTTGGTGGATGACTGATCATTGCCAGTACATTTGAGGATATTTCATCCTAGTGAACCCACCCCCAGTACTACCTTTTGCCCATCTAAGAGCACTCAGGACATGAGGATGGGAAAGCCCTCAAGTGCAGACTTAATAATCTCGTCCTTCTGGTTGACCCCTCTTGGTATTCCTTGCTGAATGCATGGCATCATCAGCGGTCTAGTTTCTCTATCCAGAAACCAAAGAAGCCTCGAAGCCCCTCCTCTTTACCCCTCTACATTAACTGGACCACCAGTGCCTGCATCCTTGTGAATGCTCCCAGATGCCCATTTTTCCCTCCATGGGCAGTCTGGCCTCGATTATCACTGACCTCTACTCCATCCCCAGTGTCATAAGCCCTGTCCTGCTCACAATTCTGCAAGCCTTAAGCAATTTTCTTTACTGTAGACAGAATGGTATTTTCTAAATTTTAAATCTCATTATAACCCTTCTGTGCTTAAAACCCTCCCGCGACCCCACGGCCACCAGGACAGAGGCCGATCTCGTCCGCACGCGTACAATGCCCTGCAGGAGCCTTTTCCCTGCTTTCTCTCTCAACGCCGTCCTTCCCCACCCTGTGCTTTCTGCCTTAGCCATGTTTAACTTGTGGTCTCTTAAAATTACTTTGCTGTACTTTATGGTAAAGGCTCGGAACATCCCATTTCTGCGTGAAATAAGATTTGTCCTTCTTGACCTCTGGGCAACGCCTACTCATCCTTCAGAGTTCAGCTTAAAAACGGCACTTCCTCCAGGAAGCCCTTCCTATCTGGGACCGTGTCCTCGCCATAGCACACGTCCCACCATCATGACTGGCGTGATCCACACACGTACTTTTGTCTCATCCAGATCGTTCATTCTTGACGTGAGAGATGTGTGCTCCCCCTGCACCCTCAGTGCGCTGGGCGCTCATCCAGCAAGGTTACAGAAAGTCGTGTCTGCACCTCTGCACAGCCGCTAGCGTGAGGCTAGGCGCTTCTGCTGTAGGATCCTGAGTGAGGTCAACTGAAAGTAGGTTAACTGCCCCTGAAGCTGCTCTGTGACTGTCTCTTCACCCTCACCAGCCTTTGGCTCACGCAGTGTATCTTCTCCTTTTACTGTTTCCCTCTGGGGATCCCAAGGACATGGTGGGCTCGAATAGAAATGTTTCTGGGATGTATGTGCATGATTTCATGTTTCCGGTTTCCTCCGTACAGTGGTTGCTTGTTATGCAGACATGGACCAAACATCAGCTCTTCTAAAAACCCCAGCTTATTCCAGCTGTGTTATTCACAACAGCTAGAACATAGAAGCAACCCGAGTGCCCATCGACAGATGGTGAACGGATAAGTAAATGTAGCACGGGCGTATAGTGGAATACCATTCAGCTCTAAAAAGAAGAAATTCTGATACTCGCTAAAACAAGGATGAAATCTTGGCGACATTATGTTGAGTAAAACAAGCCAGTCATCAAAGGATAAATACTCATATGAGATCCCGAGAGTCGTCAGATTCATCAAAACAGAAAGTAGAAGGGTGTGTTGCCAGGGGCTGGGGGAGGGTGAAGGCGGGTCCGTGTTTAGTGGGTGCAGAGTGTCAGGTTGGGAAGATGAAACGTTCTGGAGAAGATGGTGGGGACTGTCGCACAGCGATGTGCTTAATGCCACCGAATGTCCACTTAAAATGGTTAAGATGTTGTGTCCCCCTAGAGGGTGGGATGGGGAGGGTGGCAGGGAGACGCCAGAGGGAGGGGATATGGGGATATATGTACACATATAGCTGATTCACTTTGTTATACAGCAGCAACTAACACACCATTGTGAAGCAATTATACTCCAATAAAGATGTTAAAAAAAAATGGTTAAGATGGTAAATTTTATGTTATGGGTATTTACTGCAGGAAAAAACAACAAACAACCCTGATTGGGCTCCCCCAGGTCAGCCTGGCATATTTGTTTGTGGTCATGTCTGTCATAAGGAGCATTTGCACTGGAGACGGCAAGGACCAGTTTCGTTCAGAAAAGTGCAAAAGCCCTGGTTCCCACAGGCCTTTGGCGACACACCCGGTTCTTTATTTGAGGGTGAACCATCTCAAATAAAGGCTTTGAAGGCTTTTTCTGCTTTAATTTACCTCCTTTGGATAATTTTGAAAAAGGCTCCTACAGGGTTAGCATTCCGTTTTCTCAGAGATTATTTACAACAGGAGATGGAGGAAGTTGATGTCTCTTTGAACCCATTTGCCTCTAGGGCTTCGACCATGTGAACAGTGGATGTACCGCCCTCCCTCAGCTGACTCAGAATTTAGATGTTGTCAGATTTCCTGAGCCTGTAGTATTTTTGCATGAGTTTCTCTCTTTGCTGACCTATCTCTAAACTTTGAAACCAAACAGTAATTCTGGGGAATCTGAAAAGTTTGACCATATAAAACTAAATAACCACTAGAATTGAATTTGAAGTATATATTCTGCTGATATTTTAAAAAACCAGTTGTTAGCAATTATTTTTCAAAACACAAGTAAATAGCTAATGAAAATGTAACTGTGTATGTTGAAAGACACACCTTTTACTCTAAGAGTAATGGGACCAGACGTTGGTTTCAAGAGGTTATAGTGGAATCGAGTTGTATTTTGTGAGGAATCTGACAAAAGAGCGAAATGAGAGCTGAGAAGAAAGATAAAAATCAATAGAGAGGCATTCCTCCTGCAGGTTAACAACTAGAGAAGCCAGTCTGCAGGTGTCGAGCAGATACAGTGCAGATTTCATTCTAAATGCTTCATGAATTTTATTAGTATTTTAAAGGAAACACAGAATTGAACTATATGATGTTTAAAGCATTGATTATGTGAAATTACTACAAAATAAGAATATTTATGACATTAATTTATAGAATTGGGATATTATCAAAAATATTTCTAACAAAAAATCAAAACATCTACTGCTAGATTTTCCATAAACCTGCTGCATGTGTAACTTTAGAAGTTAGTGCCATGGTCATTGCTGTGTGGTTCTGACTGTCCTCATAGCCCATCTTTTTTTTTTTTTTTTTAAATTAATTTATTAAAAAAATTTTTTTTTGGCTGTGTTGGGTCTTCGTTTCTGTGCAAGGGCTTTCTCTAGTTGCGGCAAGCGGGGACCACTCTTCATCGTGGTGCACGGGCCTCTCACTATCGCGGCCTCTCTTATTGCGGAGCACAGGCTCCAGATGCGCAGGCTCAGTAGTTGTGGCTCACGGGCCTAGTTGCTCCGCGGCATGTGGGATCCTCCCAGACCAGGGCTCGAACCCATGTCCCCTGCATTGGTTGGCAGATTCTCAACCACTGTGCCACCAGGGAAGCCCAGCCTATCTTTTATAGGTGTTTCCTACACGACCTTAGAGGTGCCTGTTACTACCTATTCCTCTGAAGCCTCACCTGGAAAATCAGGCCCATTTTAGGAAAATTTCAAGTGGCTCCTTCAGGCAGGTTTGTCCACAGTAGATACTCCGCTCATCAAGTTCACTAGAGCTGGCCTCTCCCGCTCTTTGAAGAATGTTTCATGAATGGTGCAAGGTTTAACCTGACCAAGTGCCCTTACAAGGTTCTGAAGCCCAGTGTCCTGGAGTCTTAGAAGGTTAATGGTAAGTGTCCTTTCCTCACCCACCCCCAAAGGTTAACCACTTTTTTGAGGCTTTTATTTTGAATTTTGTGATTTAACATTTTATTTCTATGAAATAAACCCTAGAATCTCTTTGTTGTCAGTTTATTCAATATGATGTTCATTATGAATTTAAGACACTGAACTCAAGGCATATTTTAAAACTTTGTTATATTAATGAAAACCATCTAGAACTATCTTCTGCATTTTTCCTAGACATGAAACTCTTCCCAGGCTTAATGTTTATATTTTTATCTGGTTTTTCAAATTCCTCAGTTTTTTTCAAGATTATTTTGATGATCTTTATTTCCTAGAAGAGCATACTTAACTGAGATTCAAGGACAAAATTTCAGAACACGAACAGTGTATTTTACAGAAACGTTCTACCAGTGACTACTTATTTGTGATCTTATTATGTATATACATTTTACCTATTGTCCTCACAGTCTTCCTCAACATTTTATCTACATCACTTTTAGTCAAGGAATGTCATTTTTCATGAAATGGGAAGAAGTTAACATCCAAAGAGGATTCAAGATAAATGATCTTCTTGAAAATTGGTAGAAGCAGCAAGGCTGCTAAAACCCACTGATTCTGAGTACCTTAATTTTATGCTTTGACATGACTTGGGGACCTTAGCTACCATGACGAGTTCCAGCCTGTGTCAGTAGTGATGACAAAGCGCTTCAGTTCCCCACCATCTTCCTAGGATTTGGGCAGATTATCTTGGTCTCAGAAACCTTTCCATTTGTTGTCACACTGGGTTTTTCAAAATTATATAATTGAAATAATCAGCCTTTTTTTCTTTTGCAATTTCAGTGTTTCTACCCTTCCATTTTGAACTCCTTGAAGGCACATTATCTTATTGGTCTCATCTCTACATAGTGATGATAAATGGATGTGTTGGGTGAGTTAATGAACATGAGTTTAGACACCAAAGTAGGATTTGGGATTTTCATGGTTTTTTTAAAATTAATTAATTAATTAATTTAGGCTGTGCCGGGTCTTCCTTGTGGCATGCGGACTTCTTGGTTGCGGCATGCACGCAAGTTCCCCAACCAAGGATTGAACCCAGGCCCCCTGCATTGAGAGCACAGAGTTTTACCCACTGGACCACCAGGGAAGTCCCTCATGTTTTTTTTCCCTCAAAACATCAATAGAAAGAGTAAATATAAAGTCCCTTAAAAAATTAGAATGCAGCAACAGCCTAAGTGTAATTTCATCTTCAGTGGTATTCAGAGTTTGTGTCCAACATGCATTATAAATGTACATTGTTTATGTACCTGAAATGGCTGAGTGACAGCTCTCCTGGCCACAGTATCACCTCACGATGATTTATACACTGTTTTATACCCCCAAGAAATCTAGGCATATAGAGAGTTGACATAGAGTTCTTGTCCGGAAAGAGAGACAGAAGCAAAGGAGAGACAAGTGAACAAATAATTATATTAACAGTTACTTGAGTGTCAAAAGCAATCAGGAAATGTCCATTGAGATGAAAAGGAAATGGCATAAAATTACAAAGAACACAACGGAAAGTTATATATTTTATTCAAAGTCACACAGGCCACCTGGAGGTTTACAAGGCATGAATCACACAGAGGTATCGTGTGGGGCTTGTGAAAATCTGTGGACAATGACCTTCATAACATTCAACTGGAAACGGTCACCCACCCACGTAACAACTGACATAGAACGACCCTCCTAAATGCATTCCTTATCTGTTGCAATGTCTTTGAAGATCTACTTCTTAAAAAAATTCAGTTTAAAACTGCATGTGACTATGTTATTTTAAATTATACTTTATATTACATATTTTATACTAAATTAAATTGTGATAACCCCCAAAGCAAAGTTTTCAAAATACTACATTTTCTCACTTCCAGTCTTTCTAAAAATAAGAAGAAAAAAATTAAATTCTCTGTTTACATGTTTTACAAAATAGCAAAAAAGTAAAAATTCTGAGTACCTGTATTTTCATGCTGATGCAAAAGAATGATTCTGTGAATGACTTCTGTGTGTATTATTTTTATCCAATTGAAATTATAATTATTTGAAAAACATGCATGATCGATTGCTCAAAAAACAGCACAAACGTGGCAAAAAAGTGCCTTCGGAATGCGGTAGACCGTTTCATAATCTTCTTAATCTCCATCTTCTTAATTTTCCATTTATTTCATGGTTCCATTAGGTGGCACTGTGAGAATATTGACAGGCAGAGCAAATCCATCCCTTTGTAACAAACACGAATTTTTTTTTTTCTGGTAATTCTGATTTTATTTTATTAATTTTTAAAACCTTGTTATTTAAGGTAGTTCGGTCATTATGCAGCTCGATGTGTTTTAACTCCTAGGCTCCTGGTCCAAGGCCCAAGAGTCCTGGAAACACTGCGGGGCGGGCCCTGAAAGTCTCAGACGATGGGGCTCTGATCTGGAGAAGCTGGTCCAGGAGGGGTCCAGGAAGAAGCGGGCCCGCTGTCCTGCGGTGGAAACAGCTTTGGTGAGTCCTGGGGGGAGCCAAGCGCTCTGGGACTCCTCACAGGGACCTAAGCAGCAGCTGTCGCCAGTTGAGACAGGACAACTCAGGGCAGTGTGGACGGTGCCTCTGCGGAAGGACCAGCTACAGACAAGCCCTGAGCCTGTGTGTCGTGTAAGAGCATCACGCAGGCTGGGAGACCCCTGTCCCTCCCCAGTGTCCAGAGGGAACGAGGGTAACAACAGCACGTGGAAGGCTCTGAGGACACTGGGATCACACACATACAAAGAGTAACCACGAGTAATTAACTTGATTGTGGTCGTCCTGTCATGTGAACACGTACGGTAAATCTCACCTGTTGGACCTGTTACAAACAAACCAACATCATGATATGCAATGTAAGTATACACAATTCCTGCCAACCTTTCCTCAACAAAGCTGGAAAAAATTTTAAAGATAATGGAGTATCTGCTTGGGCTTGTTATCCTTTGGAATATTGGTAAGACATGGTTAATATAGTCTATTATGTGTGATTTTAGGTGCAGACAAATATGTTATTGTGCTTAAAGGTGTAAATTTATAAAAAGAGCCAAACCGGAGATAGGAACTTGGCTTTCAGATCATTATAAATATTGCCTACAAAAACTTCACATGGCTGAAATGTATCTTTAATACTGGTTCCCATTTTTTGCATGTAATGATTTGATTAGATGTCTCTTTGGCACTTATTAAAATAATCTGTCCTTTGGTTAAACATATGTTTTATAATGAGAAACATTAAAATAGTATATTATAGTGTTTAGGTCTAGAAAAAAACATAAAAGGAATATAGTTGAAGTTTGTAGTGCATAGAAGTACTACGCAAAATCTCACATTCCTCCTAAAAAATAGTTCCTCGAAAGCTCAGGGACCGTACACACCGCATCTGGGTGCGCTTGGGAGAGCCCCTGGTCTCCTGGGACCACGGAACCACAAGGATGCTTGGAAAGGCCACCCAGATCACCTCGTATGTTCGTTCCTTTCAGGGCCTCTCTGACGTGAGGTAGGGCTCCCAAAATCTCTATGAACACACAATGAAGCCATAGGAACAAGTCAGAAGGGGTTAAATCAACGATCCCCACTTGGATCCAGAGTCACGTTGGGGAATCTGTGGTGGCTTTCTCCACCGGTGTAGAATGAGTGAATCTGGGGGTCTCTCTGGGGGACAGGTTTCATCACATACCTGTAATACGTGGTGGGCACAGCACTGTAACCTCTGCAGCCACCAGGCAGAGAGGGTCCCTCATTTTCCTCATGGTCTTGGGGTTGGGCCACAGGGTCCTGCACACACGGTGAAAATTACGTGCAGCTCTACCAGCTGTTCACTTCCCCACGGATCTGTTGACTCATTAATCTACTACATATATATTTTTGACATACGGAGTGCATACGGACATCCTGGAAGCTCATGGAATTTTTATTCTGGTTCATGTAGCAGCTAAAAGAGCACAGAAATGCAGAACCTGGCAGCCAGCTGCAGACACATTGAATCAGAACCTGCATCTTTGTCAGATTTCCAGGCCATCCTCACACACATCACAGTTTGAGGAGCGCCTAGTACACTGCGGCCTGCAGATGGTTAGTGCAAAAGAAAGGGTAGCAGGTCACTTTCAAAGTTGCTGTTTACTATGTTTATCTCTTATTGAGGATAAAAAACCAAGGGACCACTGAAGGCAGTTGTTGCAGGGAGAAGTCGTATCGTTTATAACTGATCAGAAATAATAAGACCGTCATTACTAACCACGTGGAACCGGACTCTCGTTTGCCCGCAACCCACCAGCCTCCTTTGATTGCTGCTGGCTGCTGGCCTTTATCCACTTGCTGCCCCTTAACTATCTAGTCAGAAGGTGGATAAGACGGAGGAAGGAGATGAGAAGCATTGGATTGATCCATCTTGTGATTTCCTTGGAAGCTTGGAAGCTGCTTGACGGGGAGAACGCTGAGCCTACTGGGTGGCAGGGATTAGTGGGTAGAGTGTGCGGGGATTAATCTGAGTCTTGCTCCTTTCGTGTTGTTACTTGGCTCCACAGCGAGAGAGGCCCCGGGCAGTTTCCGGTTGTGGGGAAAGTACCCTAACCTCATCCTTAATAGCTGGAATCGTTAACTGTCTCGTTCTTTATTTGTTTCTTCTCCAACGAATCAGACAAACACGTTTGTGGCGAATGCTACTGTAGAATGAGCTTTCGACTGAGCTCTCGGAATCAGCCATTGCCCCCCAAACAGTACTATTTCTGAAAGTCTTGAAAACCTCTTTATTCAGAGTTTAAGTGGGGGCTTTGTCATGGATTCTTTGGTTCCTCTCTCTTTTCCTCTACCCACTCCCATTACTATGAGAGTGCTTAAAAGATAGAAAGGATGCTCAAAACTGATGCAGGAGAAGACCTTGTAGGTTACACGTTCGAGTTGGGAGGGGAAAGGCGAGTAGGGTTGCGATGTTGGCTGTCTAAGTCACCATGGCCCAGGGGCAGGTAGACTTCTCAGTCTGTTGACACAAGGTCAATGGAAATCAGCTTCACTGCCCACCAATTCCACAGCTCGGGGTTGGTGGCCTCTTGGCCACTGTTTTTTAGTTGTACTTTCTTGGATTCCCCATTTTGCTCTCCATCCTCATCCTCTTCAGCAGCCTTCCCTGTGGCATCAGACAAAGGAGCATGATTTGATTTTACTGGAAACTCATCCAGTAGATGGTCAAGCTGCCTTTTCCCAGCAGGTTCATGAAAGATAAGTGATGATGGCGATCACTAAGATGAATTCAAATAAATCAAATTGGGAAGGAGAATCCTACAGCAGGGAGTGGAGTTCACTCATTCAGACTTAAGTCTCATACATGCTTTCCCTCTGATCCTACAACCTAGAATCAAACAAACAAAAAAACCCCCCGAAAACAAAACCTATCTCTATGGGAGAATAACAGAAAGGATGACCCAAATTTAAGGTATACTCTGTTTGCCTCTTTTTGTAAAAATTGGGTCCAGGAAAAACAAATACATTGGACATGGTACTTCTGAAAGCAGGATATTTCTCTCTGTCATCTTGTCACCTATGTCTTTTCCTATCCTATATCATCTAAATTTCTAGCAACTTGCTCTCAGTCTCCGACAGTATTGAGAACATTGCTCTGTGTGGAAAGTCATACATCTTTAACACAAAGAAAATGCGCACTCTTTTGTGATGCCTTCCAGGATCTCAAAAGGGCCCATTATTTTGCCTGGTTTGATGCCATTATCAGCAGCACAAAATAGAAGCAAACTTCTAATAAAATTCAGCTATTCTAGAGGCTGTATGATTCTACATTTTCACATCTCTTTTTGTTAGCTACCTCTTACGGCAAGTTCATCTACTGGCCCTTTGTTCACAGAGCGATGAAGAAAGTCTTGGTCCCTGTGATCAGAACAGGAATTATCAGGTACACAGATCTTTCCATCACCAAGGCCCTTTACAGTCACCATTGAGCTAATTCACACAACACCCCTGGGAGAGGCCCACCTGGGTCTTCTTGATGATATTATGGGGGCTTGACCACTACGTGCTGAGTTCTGACTCTGCAGTGAGAAGACTGCTCTGATGCTTCAGTTTAAATCTGGTATAATTTTCATTCATCCTAGTGGATGCTACAATGAGTATATTTTTCTAAATTAAACAAAATGAAGAAATCCAAATTTCTAAATATTTAAGTGTATCTCTGTACCACCATAACCACACAAATTCATCTTTTTCTTCTGCATGAGAAATAAGTTTATCCAACACATCTCCTGTTACAGATTCCACCAACATTTCTTGAGGGCCTGGTAGGAGCCAAACCTATGAGAATCGGTGAATGCAAATCTCTGAGAAACACAATTCTGTCCTTAAGAAATTCACACCCCAGTTGTGAGAGACAGAGCTGTAGGCCAATGGTTATAAAACAGATTTTCCATACAACAGTTAAGTAAAAAGTGCAGTGGGAACTTCTAGGTATACTTAGTGGTTCATCAAATTTTCATTACCTCATTATTCTGAAAACATTTTTTATAGAGCATCACAGGACACTGAGAACACTATGATTTGAAGAAGAAATAAAAGCTGTGTTGTGAGCCTGAGATATGCAATAGGGTACAGGGAGTGAACTCACGAAACTAGATGGATTTTAATTTTTCTTTCCAACCCTAATAGTTGTTCTCTGGTACAATGACCAGCTCATTGAGCTGGACCACTAGATAGTTTTCACTCTCCTAAAAATAACTCTGTGTGTATACGAGTGTAAGTGAATCAATAACAATTCTTTTTTTGTGTATAGTGCATATAACGGGGAAGCACAGGCACAGTCTTAAAGGTCCCCAGGATCTTTTGATCTTTATAAGCAACAGTGTCCATCAGCTGACAATTCTGGGAATTGAATCGGGAAGGTATTTCATGGAGACGTAGATTGTTGGACCTAAAAATGGTCTGTTCTTGGATCCATTGGGTTGATTTATCCCAGCTTGCTTACTGAGCAAGGGGATGGCTCCAGTGCAAAAGGGATTGATAACATATTTAAAATCACACAAGGAGTTAGTGGTAGAAACAGAAGTGAAACCCACATCTCTGGGGTGTTTCTCCTCTTCTACCTGGATCTTAACCCACGTGTATTGTGTGCACAGCTTCTTAAAGGAAGAAGCCCAGAATCAAGAATTAGGCAAACTTGGTTTGAACTCTGGTTTCTCCAACTGTAAGATGAAGTTGAAAACAGAATCTAGTGATTGTGTTTTGGCTGATTTTTCAAAAGCTGGGTTTAGTGCATTAATTATGAGACAGTCTAAGCAGGATTTGCTAAGATATCTTGAAACTGCTTTTGTGTTCCTGTCACACACATTGAGGGGAAGGGAGACATTGGGGATTGAAGGGCTAAGAGTAGCACTGGTTGTCATTCTTCAGTGAGGAAGCTCTGTCACCTTTATCAGATGGAGGGGCCTTAGGAGAACGTCTCAGGACCATTTCCTTCTGACATTTGGGGACAGCTTCAGATTCGTGACTTGAGATGTTTTGGCCCTAGTTGACTAGGTCCTGAGGCTGAGCGAAGAGAGACAGCTGGAGGGGGGGGAGCTGCACTCCACTCACCGTTAACAGAGGGACGGGGTGCCCACCAGCCTCCCAATGGTCAGGTGCGCCGTCTCGAAATATTCTCCCCACAGAGCTTCCTACGGGGGGAAGGGGGTGTCAGCAGAAAAAGACTGCAGGTGTGTCATTGTGTACAGCAGGTGAGAATGCAAAACTGACCAGGCGATCCACAAAACTGTGACCACGGGCACTCCTTTTGATGGTCCTTCTCAGGGGGCTTTGCAAAGAATCCATCAAGCACTCCACAGGATACGACTCCAAAGCCACCCTGCAAACGTGCAGGTTACACAGGACTTTTCTTCCTGCCTTGATGCTCTTGTTTTCCCTGACGTGCCTTTCTCTATGAGTAAGTTGGGGACATAGAACTAGAACGTGTTGGAAAGATCTAAAGTTGGGCTGATTCAAGTGATGTCAGAAGTTTTCAATTGGATGCAAGATTGGAATTTTTATATTAATTTGAACTGGACATTTTACTACTTGAGGGTAAAATGAAAACGTATGGATTCTCCTCAAGATTCCCTCCAAAGGTTGGGGGAAGAATAAATCTATACAGTAAACCTATAGGTGAAAGTATTGAGGAAGAATAAAGTTAAGTTCTCTTTTCACCTTCCTGAGTTCAGCTGATTTAACAGACTAGCTGATTATTAATTATGCAAACGTTAGCAAGTTATTAAAGATTTACCACAATTTCTCCATTTTATCTTCTTTCATGTTTGTGTGAGGATACACTGAATGCTTGCTACACAGTAAGCAATAAAATACAAAAGAATAAAATGAAGGCCTCCAATTCTTCTTAACCACTTCACCTTCTATATAAATGTGGGACCGGGAGAGATAGAGGATTAAAAACTTAAAATAAAAAAAAATTTTTTTGGCTGTACTGCTTGGTATGTGGGGTCTTAGTTCCCCAACCAGGGATGGAACCTGTGCCCCCTGCAGTGGAAGTGTGGAGTCTTAACCACTGGACCGCCAGGGAAGTCCCAAGGACAATTCAAAAAATAAATTTGTTGGTAAATGGCTTAAATGAGTATCAACTGTAAAAACAGTAATAATAATTTCCTATGCTATTTAAAATATATGTAGAATAAAAATGCATGACTACAGAAATGCAGAGAGGAAGGTAAAGGGAGTGAAGGTGCTCGAAGTTTCCAGGTTTTTGTGCAACAGTGCACTTTGTGTTGGGCTGTAATGAGTGAGGGGTGCATACTGCAGTTTCTAGGGAAACAACAAAAGAGTAGTGAAAGGACTCATTACTATCAAGTTAGTCAAGAAGAAACAAATTAAAGTTTGTTATAGTATTAAAGGTAGATTAAGACTTTTTTTTCCAGAAAAAATATAGGTACTAATAAGCTCTTCTGGCAGCCCTTCTATTAAAAATCACTTTCTACAGAAGCACTACTGTTCATTTATGAAACTATGGCTGCTGACCTTAAATAGGATTCAGTTTATGTTCAGATATTTCTTAATGTAGTCTTCATGTATTATTAAAATGACTTAAAGCAGAATATCAATTATTTATTGATGCTATTACTTAAATAATAATCGATATAATACTTTTAGAAAGGATTCATTCTTTTTTTTGACAGAAGTTGATGATTTTTCCATGATTATATCCCTTTACATTTAAATTACCTACTAATACATTTTTCCAGATGAATTCTGCTACCAAAATGTAGAGGGGTTGAGAAAAATGTTCCCTTTTGCAGTACTGAGGAAGAGTACTGTCATTTTTAAAACTAGCCACATGGAAATAAATATAATATTTGAATGCATGTATCCGTGAACACAGATTATTGAACAACGTATGTATTTGCTAATTGCACCATATGCTCACAGGCATAGAATTGTAGCAAAATAATTTTCCTTTATCGAACCAGGGGTAAAATCCCAAGAAAAGGAAAAAAAGCTCTTTTATTTGGTACCACAATTGTATAATGTTTTGTTTTTTCCTGAATTTCTCCAAGGCAAAAATCTGAATTATTTGCAGCAAAGTTTTATCTCTTCTAAGAATACACTTGCTCCTGCAAAGCCAGCTGTCTCTGCGTCTCCAACTCAGGCAGATGTCTGGAGCCTTCTGTGAGCGTCATGCCAAAGTGTTCCATTAAGTATTCCCTGGGGGAGGAGGCCAAGAGGATTGCAACCAGCCTGCCCTTTATCATCCTGTACTTGATGCCAAGGCCCAGAGAAGCTTGGCCTCAGCTCTATAGTATAGTTACAGTGTGATGAAGGAAATTCTAAACTTCGTGTGGACTTTCCTATTTATTGCACTTAAAATTAAGCAATAAGGTCTTGCTAGGGTGTAACTGGGCCTTTGCTTGACTTCCGTCACGATATCAGCTGATGCTTACGGGGCATTCAGTGGGTCCCAGGCACTGTTCAAAGTGCTTAACACCCGTTAACTCAATTCTCGCTAGCACCCCAGGAGTGGTTATAGTATCTTAGATTCACAGATGAAGAAACTGAGGTGTGGAGAGCCTGAGGGACTTGCACCAGGATCACACAGCCAGCAAAGGACGGTGTCAGGATTCCAGACCGTCAGCCCCAGAGTATCTGCCCTTAACTCTGTCTACACTGTGTGGCCGGGACAGTTGCAATGAGATTCACAATATCTGGTCCTCCTCTGTCTCAGGAAGTCCTACTTCCCTGACTGCAGGCATGGCCAGTGAAATGTGGGCGGGAACGAAGCACCTCACTTAGCGGCTAACGCAGCTAAAGCATCTGGCGGCGTTTCCTCACTCTCTGTCCCTCCCTCCCCTTTTCCCAGGAGTTGTCACCAGATGTGGAGCTGTGTTGGTGTCCTGAGACGGTGGCGCTTCCGTTAGTCTGAGTGACAGTGGTGGTGGAGGGGCTCATAGGAGCTCAGCAACAGGACTTTCAACCGAATTATAAGAGGCCTGAAGCAGCTCTGGTTTCAAGTAATTAAAGAACCCATCACACAGTGAGGAACATTTTTTGGTTCTTTTACGCATGAGAAAAATGTAGACTTTCCTCGTGATTAAAAACTACACGCTTAGAATAACTCATATTTTTTACATTTAAATGTTCAACGTGAAATTTTATGCTCATGAAATTTAAAAGAAAGCAACTTTTTTTAAATTTTTTTTTTTAAATTTTATTTATTTATTTATTTATGGCTGTGTTGGGTCTTCATTTCTGTGCAAGGGCTTTCTCTAGTTGCGGAAAGTGGGGGCCACTCTTCATCGCGGTGCGCGGGCCTCTCACTATCGCGGCCTCTCTTGTTGCGGAGCACAGGCTCCAGACGCACAGGCTCAGCAATTGTGGCTCACGGGCTTAGTCGCTCCGTGGCATGTGGGATCTTCCCAGACCAGGGCTTGAACCCGTGTCCCCTGCATTGGCAGGCAGATTCTCAACCACTGCGCCACCAGGGAAGCCCCTAAAAGAAAGCAACTTTTTAATTGTAAGATTATATAAATATATATTGCAAAATGGCTGTCTTTTTGCTGAAATACCATGTTTGAGGTATTTTTTGTACCTTTGGTTGAATGATTTATTTATCTTTTCAGAACAGAATACTGGTGAGATACATTGAAGGCAAAAACCTTTGCAACTACAAATGTTCTTCCCTTATTTTTTCTTTCTTTTTAAAGTCTTTACTTATTTTCTAAATGAAAAATTATACATCAATTTTTAAAAATGCGTTTTTGAGGGAGTAGCAATTACTAGTAAATTAGTGAAAAGCATGACTTTATATGGCACTGAATCACACTCCAGACAGATCTCCCAAAAGATCATAAATAATATGAACTGTTGATGTAAAATTGAAACCTCAGATGATAAATAACAATTTATTTTAATAGAATGAACTAGAAATACCAAGTCTATAGCATTCCCTTCAAATGTAAGGCAAATGGACACTTTCCTTTTAAGGCTGATAGCAATAATCCTTTTCTCACCATGAAACAACAAACCTATAAAATATAACTGAAAACGCAATCTACTAAAATGTGCAAATGAAGATACATAAATTAAAAAAAATCAAATATATAATTTCAAAGGAACTAAATCCTATTCGTTCCTCAATATGGTTAAGTAAGGAGTTTCTTATGTATTTCACTGATAGGCAATATAAAGGCAAGTCAGAACCTAATTCCCTCACACTGGACAAGGAACCATAAAATAAGCTGCTTTGTAATAAGGGCATAATTCTTTCCTCTGTGCATACGATGTCAATCAACATTTTGGATGTGAATTTCCAAAGGGGCTTACCATCTCATTGTTTATCCTTCCCATCTTGCTCCAGGATCTTTGAAGTTGTTGGAGGATTTCTCTATGTATTTTTGGGAGTTTGGCAAGAAAAGAAAGCAAGCTATTTTCTACGCTTAGGGATCTGAGATACAAACAAATTATGTGATTTGACTGTGCAGAAAGTGAGCTTCAAAATCTCTGCTAGAAGCTGGGTTGTTTGCAGGGATTCGAAGCCAGAAGTGTTTCCTTGAAACCAGATCCCATCCCATTCTTTTCTTACCTAGGTATGTGTTTATCCTTCTATTTTCCTTTCTTTTTGTCTCTGAGGGAGAGGATAATTTAATAGTAAGTTTATCTACTTTAATGTAGACACATGAATCCAATTAAAATAAGAACTCTACCTTGCTACAAGATGATTTAGAGCACGTTTCACTTAACAAGTGCTGGATTTGAAGACACTGCAGACTTCATTTGACTTAAAGGTTCATGTGGTCATGACAAATAAATTCTGCATCTTTCAAAGGAAGGGGCAACCCAACAAAAAAATCGCCTCATGTGAGAGCAGACACAGAACTCTTTTTAGAGGTGTGATGGCTAATTTTATGTGTCAGTTTGGCTGGGCCATGGAGTCCAGTGGTTTGTTCAAACACTAGTCCAGATATCATTGTGAAGGTATTTTTTAAAATAAGGTAACATTTACATCAGTAGCCTTTGAGTAGAGCAGATTAGCCTCCATAATATGGGTGGGCCTCGTCTAATCAGATTAACCTCCATGATATGGGTGGGCCTCATCTCCTCGGCCTTAAGAGCAAGGACTGAGATTTCCTGAGGAAGGGATTCTGCCTCCAGACCATGAAATAGAAACCTTGCCTGAGTTTCCAGTCTGCAACCCTGCAAAGTTCAGACCCAAGAGGACAACATCAATTCTTGCCTAAATTTCCAGACTCCCACAGGCCTCACAGACATGCCAGGCCCCACAGTCACATGAGCCAATTCCTTAAACTCTAACCCTTAGATGCCCTCCCTCTGAAATATCCATAATGTTTTCTCTAACCGGCTTTTGCTTGGTACAATTGCATTTAACACAGAAGGTAAGATATGCACAGTTGTGTAAAAAATAATTGTATTCATAATACTAATTTGTTGGATTTAAAATGTAAGTGTGTAAACTTTTATGGAAATGTAATTACTTACAAAGCTATAAAGAGCATAGATAAATGGAGTTATAATCTAAAAACAATGAAAATATATATTATGTCAATTTTTTAGCAATTCCCTAAAATTGTGATAGTACTCTATACGTTCTACCAAAGGATAAAATTGAACATTTCGTAGTTTTGTTTTATTGTCTGAGATAATCTCCAGCAAAGTAGTAATTTTTTAACATGAAGGGGAAAGACTACAATCAAAAGGAAAAAAATGGTAGGAAACAGAAAAAAATGCAAGAAACAAAATTAAAAATAATCATCACATTCTCCATAAATAAGGGGTGTGTGTGTGTGTGTGTGTGTGTGTGTGTGTTCTGTTCCTCTCAGGGGAATCCTAACTAAGAACTAAGACTGCATATCAGGTAACCCTTCTGTTACCTCTTTCTCTCTATCCTGGTGAACGTTGAGCGCTGACTTGATCGTGCATCCTTGGTGGCAGTGTCTATTCTTTGGCTCCTCAAAGGCCTTCCAGGTCGGTGTTGGCTCAGCAGCACCACCCTCTCTGGCTCCCGGGCTCTCTCTCCAGCGTCCTCTGGGCAGCGGAATTCCACACAATGGACTAAGCACGTGATGTGACCTCACGACCTAAGGGAGCAGGCAGCTGCCCTCGTGTGCTGTTGGGGAAATGAGGCCATGGGTGCTGAACATCGCCAATTAAGCCAAACAGCCTTAGTTTTCTTACCTCAGCATTGTTCTCGTACCTCAGCATTGTTCTCGTAAAGCAAGGTGGCAACGACATGTATTTTGCCATCAGATCATTGCTTCATGAGGACACCCTCATAAACTGCAGAACTGTAAAATTATTGCTCCTTTGATGGTAAAGATGCTTCTCTCAGCTGCTCATGTCATTTCCTCTTGAGTTCCGTTAAGTCTTAAGTGTTTAAGAATTTTGATCCATCATCTCCAGAATGCTGTCCTGATGACTTTGGGAGTCTGTCTATTGGCTTAGCCTAGAAATGCAATCCGAAAATCAATCTAACTTCTGACTTTGGTAACTATCTATATAATTGCATAAGACTTTTCTTTTGTTTTACCCTGTGTTACCTACAATACGTCACTTTTCACACGAGTTACTAAAAAAAAAAGATATGGTAGAAAAAATTGACATATTGCCATTAATAATTGAACATCTAAGAACAGAAAAAGTAGAAAATAAAGGATGGCATTGTGTGCGTGTGTGTGGGGTGCATGTGTGTGTGTCTTGGTGTGTGTGGTGTGCTTACCACCCAAATTTGGTATCATGCCATTTCTTAATCTAAATTTGACATTTCAGGATATTCCAATTAAATTACACATTTAATCATCTGTCTTCCCAAAATGCCAAAAAATAAAATAATAGTATTAAGGATGACAATAGCAACTAGGTAGGGAGAACAGTGGACCAAAGAGGCGCCTATGTTCCCGCAAGATTAGAAATGGATGGAGGAGTGTTAGCCGGCCCAGCTGAACCTGGACTCCTAATCATGCTGTCAGAAGGGTCCCTGGGGGCTGTCCAGCCCTGCAGAAGCGGTTGAAAGTGACTGAAAGGGAGTGAGGACCCGATCCCTCCCCCACCTCATGCTGCCAGGTGGCTCCGTCCCTGATGTCCCATTTCATGTGCAGCACACGCAAGAGATGGTGGGTTCCTCTTCTTAGGAAATGAAAACAGACAGGCTCTCCAGGCCAGGCCAGGAGGGAAGAGGGGGTCAAGAGATGGGGACCAGGCGGACGGGTTCAACATCTGTAAACTTGCAGTGGGAATCGCCCTCGTGCAGCCCTTCCACCAGCAAATCTCCAGTGAGATACAGTCACCCAGGAGAAGTACTGAAAGTGGATGCAGATAGAGGAAAAATCCTATAATATTGATACAGAGATTCCCTAACAAAAATCCAGTTTACCTGAAAAGTGAGGTTCCCCCAGTCAAAAGACTTACCGGGACCCACAAAGCTTTTAATGACATGGTTAAAGTCTCATTCTTAAGTATAAACCGAGCACTAAGGGTTACCAGACACTTACGACACAAAAGAGTACACTAAGTAACAGAAATACAAAACAACTAAAGCTGGAACTCCAAGGAAACAGGACGACTCCAAGGAAACAAGACGACACCAAGAACTAGAATTAACATTGTCAGAGAAATAAGGGAAAGTGTTGCACCCATGAGACAAGAATCAACGGCATAAAAGTGAACAGTTGGGGGACCCATGGGAACTCTTGGGAATGAATCATACGGCAGCTATAACGGAAACGTCATCAGAGGCCCTGGAAGGCGATGCTGAGGACAACGTCCATGAGTTGAACGAAGAGTAAAGAAAAGATACAGGGTATTTTTGAAATCTTACTGGAATTGCGAACAAAATAGGGTAGAGGTAAAAATAAGATTTTAAATTTATTTATTTAATTATTTTATTTTTTGGCTGCGTTGGGTCTTTGTTGCTGCGCGCGGGCTTTCTCTAATTGTGGAGAGCAGGGGCTACTCTTCATTGCGGTGCGCGGGCTTCTCATTGCGGTGGCTTCTGTTGTTGCACAGCACGGGCTCTAGGCGCACGGGCTTCAGTAGTTGTGACTTGCGGGCTCAGTAGTTGTGGTTCGTGGGTTCTAGAGCGCAGGCTCAGTAGCTGTGGCGCACGGGCTTAGTTGTTCTGCGGCATGTGGGATCTTCCTGGACCAGTAATCAAACCCGTGTCCCCTGCATTGGCAGGCGGATTCTTAACCACTGCACCACCAGGGAAGTCCCTGTAGTGCCCTCTTAATGTTACTGTAAAATACACTTATAAGATGCTTTAAAGCAACTGTTTCCCCAAGCTTTATTAATGAGCTAATAAAATAAGAACAATGGGTCTAGATATTCCTAACATTTCTATGGAAAAAGTTACACCATTCTCATTCAAGGTTAATGATGAGGCTTTGGGTCATTTACTAAGTGCTAAATTGGCCTGTGATGTTTTAATTTGTCAATAAATAATGACTAGACAGATAGACTGGAAGCCAAAAATTATTTATGAGCCACCTTGGTGATCAATCTCACAAGCGTTTGTATAAATGACTCACCATATTATTCAAAGTCAAGGAAAGATTTGATCACTTATGCAATGACAGCATAAAAGGACTAAAATAAGTTAGAATTAAGTATGAGGGAGAGAGAAATTGAATAAAGTTTGAAAAGGTGCTTCATTCACCAATAACTACAGTGACAATATGATATGATTCCGGTGGAATAATTTGCAAAAAAACATTTACATACATTATCTTTTCAAAAAATTTTGCAATACTGTAAGATAGGCAGTAAAGATTGTGCCCATTTTTTTCAGGTGGTAAATCATGCTCAGAAAGGCTATATCACTGATAAATAATGAAACTGCAATTCAACTCCAGACCTTATGCCTCCAGAACCAGTTGGTCCACTGTTACGTTCTGTGGTTTCTCTGTGAGCCTGCGAGATACACATACTTGTGACGCTCATATAGACACATGGCCTGGATATTCACACATACTTATTAGAAATATTTTATGGCTCAGTGTGTGTGTATGTATAGGAAATATGTGATATTTTCTTTGGGGGAGTTATATTATTAATAATACACAACATGCCTGTATTTCGATTTTAAATTCAAATTTAATTAAAAATATTTTGTTATCAATTTGACAAGAAAATGAAAGTTGAAGGCAATTTTGTATGAAAAAAACTGCACTCCGGATTATGAGGAAAGTTTGGACAGAAATATAATTCTCTGTTTACATATGCTCTTCTTTATTGTCTTTATATCAGTCTTTGGTGCAATTATTTCAACAATAATTTGTTAAGTATATCTAATGCTTTTGGCAGTTTCTGCTCAGAAAGCACTAATCACACAACATCATAGTTGAACGCTTCAATATTTATCTTTTGTTTAATGAATTTGACATTAATATCTGTCCTCAGAAGGCTTTCATTTAAGGAGGAGGAAAGAGGCAGGAAATCAATTCCTCTGCAGGGAGAGGTGTTCGGTGATGCAGGACATGCCTGGGGGCTCCATCATCTTGCTGGTCAGTGAATAATGAAGCAGATGGATGGTGTGTGTGTGGGGTGCCTTCCAAGCTGAGGGGGCGCCACGTTCATGGGCTCATTGGCACATGAGAGATGCCGCATTTGGGTTCAGCGGGGCTGGAATGTGCCTAATGTGGACGGATTGGATGAGCTTGCCCTGGTCCACTCTGCTGACGGCAGCGGGCAGGCGGTGAGTGCACCGTACTGCACAAGAACCGGGGCTGGGGCTGCCATGACTTCTTTCTCTAGTTACAGATGTACAGATGTCCTGAAGCCCGGCTGTCAGGAGAGCTCATGCATTTTCTGAAAATGAATGAGGAGCAGAAATGATATAATTGCAGCCCTGTTGACTGTGGACAAGTCATACCTCCTAGGCAAATAGTCACACTGTGCGATTTTCCTCTCAGAGTGATGAACGTGGGTTTTTGAACCTGAGGGACACAGGTTCACACTGCGGCTGTTTCCACCTGTGCTGGAGCAAAAGTCTTCACAGAGGGCGGGGTGGAACACCCCCTTCGCACCCTGCACAGACGTGCGTTTCTCCTTAGTTTATTTCCTCTGTTTTAGCATGAAGGATGATACGCTTGGAGTATTATGTTCTGAATTAAACGTTCCCCTCAAGACATTTATTTTCACAGGTCCCTTGGGCTAAAATCTTGTGCAGGAATATTGTGCGTTGATAAGACATGCTCTTTCATGCACCTTCCACAAAATAAATATAACCTTAGATCGAATCAGAAGAATTTTCTGTTATTTTCCCTGTGCACTGAATCAACTACTCAGAGAGCTGCCATCGCCTTGGGAATTCAACCACATGTAGGCAGAGCCCACAGAGAGAGCCCACTGGGTTGTTGATATCCGGAACAGTGCAGGGGATCAGGTAGGGTAGGTTTTGACAGCTTTTCCAGACTAAAAATGATGTAGATTTTTGTTCAATGCTTCATCGGAGTGTAATGTATATAGAATAAAAAGCATAAAGCTAAAGGAGATTTTTAAAAACATAATCTTCTTACAAGGTTGATTATTTATATCTCTAGGAGCCATGGCTTTTTTTTCCCTAATGAAAATGCTTTTTTTTTTTTTAACATGTATGGTATGAAATCAATGACTGTATCCTAAAATATGCGTGTATCAACAGTAGTTGTTTTTCTTACTGTTGAAGTTTGAGAATTCTTTCTGTATTCTGTATACTAGTTTTGGGTCAGATACATGGTTTATAAATACATTCTCCCACTTTGTAACTTGTCTTTTCATTCTCTTAACAGGGTCTTTCCCAGAGAAAAACATTTTTAATTTTAATGAAGTTCAGGTTATCACAGTTTCCTTTTATGGATTGGGCTTTCAGTGTCAAGTCTAAAGACTTTTTTACCTAATCCTAGATCCTGAAGGTGCTTTTTCCTAAAAGTTTTACAGTGTGGCATTTTACATTTATATCCATTTTGAGTTAATTCTTGAATAAGGTGTGAGGCTTAGGTCAATATACACATACATATTTTATACATGTCCAATTACTCCAGCATCATTTACTGAAAATGTTGTCTTGCCTCCATTAAATTGCTTTTGTGTGTCAGTGGAAAATCAGTTTGGCATATTTGTGTGGATATATTTCTGAACTCTCTATTCTGTTCTGTTGATCTGTGTGTCTATTCCTTCACAGATGCCACTGTCGTGATCATTGTAGCCGTATAACAAGGCTTGAAATCGGATAGGTCGATTCCTCTCCCATTTCATTCTCCTTTTTCAAAATTGTTTTAGTCACTACAGTTCCTTTGTCTTTCCATATACATTATTGGAAAATCTAAATAAAATTCTTGGCCCATTCACCAACCTTAAAAAAATCTGAATGAAAACATTAGCAAAACAAATGAAACAACGCATGGAAAGAGATCAAGAATCGGGAAGAGAGGCTTTTTTTTCCACAAGAGGCTTGCTCCACTTTCTGGAGTAAAGGCAAACCCCATTACTATGATATTAGGAACCACAGGTTGAAAATGACAAAGTCACATGTTGGAGAAAGCCCGGGTCCCTGAACCATGATTTGGAGAACTTCTAGAAACTGGAATACTTGCATTAGGAGAAAAAAATATGGTGTGAAATTACTGAGGATCCCAGAGTTAATAAATGATGGAGCTTAATTCAGGAGCTTACTGTTAATTATGGAGGAAAAACAAACATGACCAACATTTGGAGCTAACAGTTTTCAGTGGGAGGTGTGCAAGGGGTGAGATGTGGAAAGAGGTAGAAGATTGCACAGCAAAGGACATCGTAAACAAAATGAACAGACAACCCACAGAATGGGAGAAAATATTTGCAAAAGAAGTGTCCGACAAGGGATTAATCTCCAAAATATACAAACAGCTCATGTAGTTCAATATCAAAAAAACAAACAACTCGATAAAAAAAATGGGTGGAAGATCTAAATAGACATTTCTCCACAGATGGCCAACAAACACATGAAAGGATGCTCAGCATCAGTAATTATTAGAGAAATGCAAATCAAAACTACAAAGAGGTACCACCTCACGCTGGTCAGAATGGTCATCATCAAAAAATCTACAAACAATAAATGCTGGAGAGGGTGTGGAGAAAAGGGAACCCTCTTGCACTGTTGGTGAGAATGTAACTTGGTGCAGCCACTATGGAGAACAGTATGGAGGTTCCTTAAAAAACTAAAAATAGAGCTACCATATGATCCAGCAATCCCACTCCTGGGCATATATCCAGAGAAAACCGTAATTTGAAAAGATACATGCACCCCATTGTTCATTGCAGCACTATTTACACAGCCAGGACATGGAAGCAACCTAAATGTCCATCGACACAGAAATGGATAAAGGAGATGTGGTACATATATATTGTACAATGGAATATTACTCAGCCATAAAAAAGGATGAAATAATGCCATTTGCAGTAACACAGATGGACCTAGAGACTGTCATACTAAGTAAGTCAGACAGAGGACAAATATCACATGATATTGCTTATATGTGGAATATAAAAAAATGGTATTGATACCAATAAACTTATTTATGAAACAGAAGTAAAGATGTAGAAAACAATCTAATGATTAGCAGGGGGGTGAGGGGATGGATAAATGGGAGATTGGGATTGACATATACACACTACTATATATAAAATAGATATCTAATAAGTACGTGCTGTGTAGCACAAGGAACTCTACTCAATACTCTGTAATGAGCTATATGGAAAAAGAATCTAAAAAAGAGTGGATATATGTATATGTATAACTGAATCACTTTGCTGTACAGCAGAAAGTAGCATAACATATGGTAAATCAACTATACTCCAACAAAAATTAAAAAAAAATTGTGCTGGTGGCTTCTGGTTCTTGCGTTGAGTGGTGGGTTCACAGATGTTTGTTTTACTTGTGCTTTAAAACCGCAGACACACACAACGCGTGCTACACCCCTTCTTCCTAGTCCTCCTTCATCACCCCTAAGTCTGGTGATTGTTCCCACAACCTATTTTACGTAGATTTTTCCAAAATATTCATGATACAGTCATCATTGCTTACTGTTTCCTTCTCTAATTAGTCTACAATTAAGAAACCACAGCTTATTAATTTTTTGGATACCCAATATACAGTGCCTGGCAAATCGTAGGTATTCAGTAACTGTTACCTGAATGAATCAACAGTGTTATCCTCAGAGCAGATTTAGCTAGATTAAGATACTGTCGCTATTCAGAATTTTTTAAAAAAACCTTCAGTTTAGCAAACAAATATTCCATATTCACACTTAAGTGTAGACATTAAGGTAATCTTTTCATAATCTACAAATAAATAGGCCACTTCTAAAGTGCTTCCATAAAACACATATGAAGGTTGAAATCTCACACTGTGAGTTTATAAATAAGTAATAGGGTTTATTATTGATTATGGACCATGAGTGGAAAGGCCATTCAGTATCACAAAGAAATACTGGACAAATCCAATCCCTGAGTCACCAGCGTTTAGAGAGCTTTCATTGATTTTCATTATAGTACTTGCGGTTTTGCTGGATTAATTAGTACTTCCCTTAGAAAACAGATCTTATGTCCAAAATAATCCATTTCCTTTTCCTTTGGGAAACTGATATTCAACAAGAAAATGACCGAAACGTGCTGAGATTATTACCTGATGTGAACTCAACACTTCTGTGAACCACTGATCTCTTTTTCCATGTTTAGTGGAGGAAAATGGTGCTTAGATTTTTTCAATATGGAACCTGGAATTTGTAGGTATTTTGTTTGCAATTTCTGCAGTATTGGTGCATTGGGACTTGAATGGCGCAAAAATTTTTAGCGTCAAAAACTGATTAGTTTGAGAAAAAATATTAAGCCTGTGACAATAATGCTTTGTTTTAGAGAGAAAAACATACTTCTACATGCCTGGGTCCAAAAAAGTTGTCAATCTAGGATTTTCAGAGACCCTTAGGTAAATTACAAACAGTTGGGTTGTAATATTTCCATCTCAGGGATGATGGAGTTATTGATCAAAAACATAGTTAGAAACTTACCCAGAAAATCAAATGATGTTTTCCTCTTTTTTGAAAGTAATGGAAACCACTCCTCACCCAATTTATATATTGGATAGAAACTAGTGAAAAGGAGTCAGTATGTGCGTCTCTCTGAGCAGAAACTTAAAGACAATTAGGCCACAGCCTTACAGAAACTCTTCACACTGCAGCTTTGCTATGAATTCTAGGCACTTTGTATGCATTGACCTTTATTTGAAACATCACTGTCAATTGCGATGAGATATATTACAACCAGCATTTAGCGACCATGATATAAGTGGGTTATATTCAATCTAGAATTACAGTAGCTTAGACTTCAAAGACCCTGAAATTCATATTGAAAAATCACCCGTGCCCTGGAGGTAACAGCTAAGCCACTGCTGTCCCCGCTAAGTGAGAGGAAACTGTGTGTGTGTGTGTGTGTTTAATTCTCTCTCTGCTCAGTAGGTTAGAGAAATGCACTTGCTAAGCCGGGGGCTTTGTAAAATGTGCGCGTGATGTGCTGAATTGCTTTGGAAAAGAGGAAGATACCTGGCGATGCAGCAGCCACGCGGTCAGCGAGCGTAGAACGCGCTGAAATCGCCGACGTGCTCTCTTCGCAGGCCCATCAGACGTGCTCTAAGACGGCAGGAGGTATGGTCTCTGCGTGGAGGAGACCTTCGATGGGGGCACGGGCTCTGCGGTCCCCCAGCTGCCATGTGGCTTCTGGGTTTCGATTTTGAGGGAGGGGGGCTCCTGGGGTCTCCCCGTGGGCACTCCGCCACGTGCGCTCAGGGCCTGACAACACTGCAGGAGGCGGCCCTGGGGCTCAGCTCCCAGTGAGGTGGACTCAGGCCCCAACCCCTTCCATCCCCTGTGCAGAGAAGACCCTGCTCTGCCTGGCGGGCACGGGGCAGCACAAGGCCCAGAGCGTGTGGGTACCTGCCTTCCATACAGCACACTCACCCTGATGGACATGGGAGGCCTTCGGGGATGGCCAGGAGCACGGACTTGAGTGGGTATCCCAGCACTTAATTCCCGCAAAATTCCCGTGGCCCAGGGGCTGTGGGTTTGACTCATGGGGTCCTAACTCTGTCCTGTGATGACTCAGGTAGAGCTGCTCCCAGACCTAGAGCTGACCTAAGAGCCTGTACCTGGCTGTACTCAGTTCCTGAAAGGGTGGTTGTGAGACACGTTCTATTTCCTCACAAATTTATATTTTTGATGCTAGAGAGTTATTTCCATAAACTAGGGGTGTGACTCTCTCAACTTTATGTTTTTCAATTCTTCATCCTTTTCTCATGAAAATAGCTATCAAAAAGTTCTTAAGTCCTCTAGAGAAGGAATTTTCAAACTGGTTCCATGGACACTGTCTCAGAGGTCTCCAGTGGAGATTTAGAGTTCTTCTGTTTTGTTTTGTTGTTGTTGTTATACTGATTAAACTGGATTTTTTACAATGATCTTTTCCCAGTGATTATTTGCCTGTGAAAGATGTTTTACTAGAATCAATATTTTTAAAATTAGAGATTATGAACGTGGTTGAAGATGAGGAAAAATAAATGGAAAAAGTTTTAAAATTACTGCTTAACATAAGCCAGCCTATTTATATAGCATACTCTAATGAATATTTTTGAACTATTTTATAGAAATATAAAATCCAAAATATATATTCTGTTTTTTAAAATTATACCTGCAGTTCAAATATTTTGACAAATGAATTCTTGATATATGATTTGTTTAAAAATGTTTATTCACGTAAGATTCCATTGGTAGAAGCACAATTATAATGCATTTACCTGGAATAATTTATAGAGAAATAAATACTTAGAAATCAGTGTACTAACATTGTGCTCTTATCTTTCTGCAAAAAAAGTAGAACAAGATGAAGTAAAAATTTTTATCAGAGTTTACAATTAAGATTTTTTTGAGAACTTCTGCTGCCCATGTCCTTGTCCCCACGGTGAGCCACAGCCACCGCCCGCCTCTGCAGGAGACCCTCCAACACTAGCAGCCTCTTAGATAGCCTCATCCACCAAAGGGCAGACAGCAGAAGCAAGAAGAACTACAATCCTGCAGCCTGTGGAACAAAAACCACATTCACAGAAAGACAGACAAGATGAAAAGGCAGAGGACTATGTACCAGATGAAGGAACAAGATAAAACCCCAGAAAAACAACTAACTGAAGTGGAGATAGGCAACCTTCCAGAAAAAGAATTCAGAATAATGATAGTGAAGATGATCCAGGACCTCGGAAAAAGAATGGAGGCAAAGATCGAGAAGATGCAAGAAATGTTGAACAAAGACCTAGAAGAATTAAAGAACAAACAAACAGAGATGAGCAATACAATAATTGAAATGAAAACTACACTAGAAGGAATCAATAGCAGAATAACTGAGGCAGAAGAACGGATAAGTGATCTGGAAGACAGAATGGTGGAATTACTGCTGCGGAACAGAATAAAGAAAAAAGAATGAAAAGAAATGAAGACAGCCTAAGAGACCTCTGGGACAACATTAAACGCAACAACATTCGCATTATAGGGGTCCCAGAAGGAGAAGAGAGAGAGAAAGGACCAGAGAAAATATTTGAAGAGATTATAGTCGAAAACGTCCCTAACATGGGAAAGGAAATAGCCACTCGAGTCCAGGAAGCTCAGCGAGTCCCATACAGGATAAACCCAAGGAGAAACACACCGAGACACATAGCAATCAAATTGGCAAAACTTAAAGACAAAGAAAATTATTGAAAGCAGCAAGGGAAAAACGACAAATAACATACAAGGGAACCCCCATAAGGTTAACAGCTGATTTCTCAGCAGAAACTCTACAAGCCAGAAGGGAGTGGCATGATATACTTAAAGTGATGAAAGGGAAGAACCTACAACCAAGAAAGTTATAAACAAGAACAGTCACAAATAACACTATTTATTGACAGTATGTATGGCCAAATCCCTTTCACTTTATCATTAATCTTAACTTCAAACTTTCAAAATAGGTACATAGTTTTATCCCAAAATAGCCCAAAGTTTTGGGCTGCCAGTCATACATCTGTTCTGAGATACAGAGATGTTTAGTTACTTGCCCAAGGTCACACAGCTAGTAACTCTTCACAGAAGAACTTAAACATAAATGACGGAAGCTAAAAAATCATGCATTGCCCACGCTGAGGCTGCTTCTCATGGTTAAAGCTGATTCACACATCAAAGCTTCTCTTGTTAAGGGTTCACACATTCATTGATTTATGTTCTAATTTAATAAAATCTATTTAGTTGTTTGCTGTTCCAGGCATCTGCTCTAATACACTGAAGGGAATTATGCTGTAAGGGAAGGAGATTTTATAAATTCATGCACACACACACACACGTACACATGCACACACACAGGTACACATGTACATACACATACACACGCGTACACACACACACATGTACACACACATATACACGGTCTTCCATGGTCATTGCTGATGTTTTAAAAATGACATAGAAATCCTCTTAAATAACGTTTTAGAAAGCTCGTGGAATTTCATGCAGATGTCGGGACTCAGATCATAAGAACTGAGATAACTATTTACATTTTGGGCAAGTGATCGCTGAGTGATTTTCTAAAAGAACTTGTCAACTCAGTTAAAAATGAGGTTAACATTACTGTGGTGTAATGCCCCCTTAAATGCTTGTGGCAAACAGGTATAAAAAATTAAAGGGAAAAAAAAAAAATTAAAGGGATCAGTAGAGAAAGTTTTGGGCTGCCGGTCACACATCTGTTCTCTGATCTTCAACAAGGAGTAACATCTGTGGGCCTCTGTTTTCTCATACGTCAACCTAACGATCACTATGATTCCATCTAGCTCCAAAGCTCTACTGTTCTGAAAATGAAAAACGATGAAAAAACTAATGTGAGACCACAGAACGTTGCCATACACGATATTTGTCATTTCTTCTTTCAACAGGAAAATGAGAACCTACATTTTACCAGTCACAGCGATGAAAAAAAAGAAAAAGCAGTCACAAGGGAGATGGCCCATAAACAAGCCACGAGAGCACAGTCTTCAGAGAGTAGTGGTTATTACGGAGAAAGGATGAAGCACTGCAGCAGGAAAGAGAGAGCTGCGGGTCGGCAGGGCTGCAGGGCGGGGGTTGTTTGAGATCAGTAGGCAGCCGTGGAAGCTTCCGGAAAGTCCCGAGGCAGCAGCAAGCTGTCCTGTTCAAGGGGCAGGAGGATGGAGTGAGTGGGCACCGTGGTGACTGTGAGGGAAGACTCACTCACTGGAGAGGAGATGGAGAGGTAGGAAATGCCATGTGCGTGTGTGTGTGTTAGAAAGATATGAATTTGCTGGTGTGCAACTGTAGAATGGCAACTTCATAGGGTTCAGCTAAATACATTCACAGATACTAGAAACATCTTCATCTTACAGGACTGAGGATGCCGGGAGCATCACCCATGAAATTACTGATGTAACAATGAGCTCACATCGGGCGTGATGGCCAGCTCTGCAGCTTAGTATTTATTCTTTTTTTCTTAAAAAAAAAAATTACCTCTTCCTTCTCCATCCAGTCCTTAATTGCTGATGTTTTCCAAATACCATCATCCGCCCTCTTCATACACATTTTAAAAAGCAGTAATTTTTAGAGTAGTTTTACGTTTACAGAAATATTGAGTGGAAAGTAACAGAGTTCCCCCGCGGCCCCTCCCTCTCCCCTCACAGTCACCCCTGTTACTAACATCTTGCATTACAACAGTGCACGGCGCTTCTTTTCCAGCACAAGTCTGATGGTGTCCTTTCATGCCTAAGTGCCTTCCATGGAAACCAAGTCAAGCCCACGCTTTTTAAAACGCTTACAAAGACCTAGTATGTGAGGTGGTCCCAGCAGCTCGAGGAGCCTGTGTCCACCCAGAGCCAGCGGAGGGCTGTGTAACCCTCCACCCAGGACACCACACGTGCGACTCCACCCGGAGAGGCCGCGGACTCATGCGGGCCCCGCCCATCCCTCGAGGACCTGCCCAGATGCCAACTGAGGTTCGGTTGGTTTTAGTGGTAAGAACACTCAGATCTCCCCCTTAGCAAATTTCCTGTATAGGATACAGTTTTATCAGCCTTGTCACACTGCTGCGCGTTAGACCTCCGGAACCCACTCCCCTCCCATCTCGAGTAACTGAGGGTTTGTGCCCTTTGACCAGCATCTCTGGATTCCCACTCCCCCGCCCCACTCCCACAGGGACCGCCATTCTGCTCTCCATGAGTTTGACTATTTTAAATTGATTGTGGTGATTATTTCATAATATATCCATATATCAAAACATCAGGTTGTACAATTTAAATATATACAGTTGTTATTTGCCAATTATACCTCATTAAGTCTAGGGAAAAAAACCCAACTGCTCTTTAAGATTTCCTGATTCTCTGTTCCCACCAGCTTCCCTGCTCCTTTGCACTGTCTCCTAAGTACCGTTTATCTGTTTTTTTTTCCCCCCTGTGCTCAGGACAGGAGCCCCTGAGTACCTCGTAAAGGGACAGAACATAACTTCTTTCCCAAATAGAACTGATGATTTGATCCACACTGAACATAACTATGAAGTTATCGGGACATCAGATGCTCCATGTTTCAGTGTAGAGACGGTTTAAAAGCCGGCCTGAGGTCATTTAGAAGACTGTAAATTATCATTCTGCATTCTAGATTCTAGAATACTGTCAGTTAAGATTCGGGCTGCTGTAAACATCAAACAGAAAAGGGGCTGAGAAATAACAGGGAACTTGGGACACGGGAACGTGTGTCCTAGTTGTTTATGTCAATCTTCAATTTTCATGTTTCTCTGTTTTCTATATATCATCTATAGAAACCATCTCAGCTGGTTTCCAGTTATTCTGACAAATTTAGAATCTTCAGCTGAAGTGCACTTGATCTGAAGAGCCAGCATGTACAAGCTTG